>NW_024412467.1:7202832-7444400 GCF_014898765.1 Herpailurus yagouaroundi
TTTTTTTTTTTTTTTTTTTTTTTTGCCAAACCTCTTGCTTCAAAACAGCTTCATTTCTGGATTAAATCCACAAGTGAGAACTAAGGGCAGTCCTCCCATGGATAGGCTAAATCTGCATTGTTGAAGGGCTCATCTACAGGATGAATGAGCCCCGAAGAGAAGATACAAACTCCCTTCCCACCTCTTACAAAAATACTTCCAGCGAAAACAAGCACTTTGGGCCTTTCTACTTTCTATTAGTTCACATTTCAGCAGACCCTTCTTTGCTTTCTTATTTAAGTTTATGTCTTTAGTCCAGTCCTCAAACAGATTTTAAACGCTTTGAAGGCGAAGGACTCATCCCTAAAACCTTTAAATCTCCTGCCTGGCCGAATAGATGCACAGTGAGTATCTTTGGATGATGGTGCTAAGGAATGGTTAATCACCGCCCAAGGCCTCTAGTTGGTCATGTTGTCATTTATGGGCTCATAATAATCTTTGGATTCTATGTCTTCAACGCACTTCCCAAACAGTTCAATACAGAGAGACTGCCAGGCAGTGGTTGAGCATTATTAATAAAAATAACTGATGTATTAGAATTCATGGTAAAGATAGGAATGCTTCCTTTTCCGATGTTTCTCAGGGTTACTGCTGATAATAGTCAGCAGTTTGTTAAAAGTTTTTTTTTTTTTTTTTTTTTTTTTTTTTTTTTTAAGTCGAGCTCATTTTGTTACCCATCAAAAATGAGGACTCGGTGAAACATTAATTTTCTAAAATTGCTGCATATTTAAATGTGATTGTAATTGCTCCTTAACGTTTTAAAATTATAACATTGATACTAAATGCTTTAGAATCCAAAGAACAATCTATTGGGCTTGGCATTTTTTGTGTGAAATAGTGTATAACATAATGGCTGGATGGCTGGATTATCCCATCCATATTATTTGGCTTCACCTAAATGCCACGTTTCCACATTAGAGGGAGAGGGGAAGCTCAGGAGGCTTAAAATAGATTGCATGTTTAGTTTTCTCCTTCTCCTCCACTAGACTTGTAGGTATACTACTTAGGTATGTCATTTCAATAATCGTGTTAGCTGCCTAGCCACACTTTAGAATTACCCCATGAACTTTGAAAAAATACCGTTGGCTAGAGATGGTATAGAGAGGTCTCATATATCTTTCACTTTATTTCCACCCCTGATTACATTTTATATACCTTTTCTTACATTGGATGTATCTATAATAAAAATCAGGAAAATGACATTGTTGTAAAGTGTTCCTGTAATTCTACGTCATCTCATCACCTGTAGATTTCTGTAAGTTGATGGTGATTGTAGCACAATCAAGACAGAACTATTCCAACACCACAAAGTTCTTCCTCCTGTAATCCCTTTATAGGTTCCTTCCTCTTCACACCATTCCCTAACCCCTGGAACCACGAATGTGGTCTCCATCTCGATTATTTTGTCATTTTGAAAATGTACATAAATTGATTCTTAGAGCTTGTGACCTGAGATTTTCTTCCGCATTCAGCATCATGCCCTTGAGATATCCATACAAGTTGATGCATATAGTAACAGTTTATTCCTTTTTAACTGAGATGTATTCCATCATAGGGATGTAGCACACTAATTATTCATCTATCGTAGGACAGTGTGGTTGTTTCCTTCTTGGGGACTGTTACAAATAATGCTGCCGTGAACATTTTTGTACGTACAGGTTTTTGTGTGGATGTAAGTTTTCGTTTCTCTGGGATAAGTGCCCAGGAGTGTGATTGCTGGCTCATATAGTAAGTATATGTTTAGTTTTTAAGAATCTGCCAAACTATTTTCCAGGAATGCTGTGCTATTTTACTTTCCTAGCAGCAATGCACGAGAGAATCAGTTTCTCCCATCCTGTCAGCATTTTGTAGTTCAACTATTCTGATAGGTGTGTACTGATCTTTTACCGTGGTGTTATTAATTTGCATTTCCCCAGTGATTAGTGATGTTGAACATCTTTTTGTGTCATTACTTGCCATTCACATATTCTCTTCAATGAAATGTCTCTTCATGTCTTTTGCCCATGTTCTCATCGGATTGTTTGTTTTGTTGCTATTGTTTTGAGAGTTCTTCATAATTTCTAGATGTGAGTCCTTCAGCAGACATGTGGTTTGCAAGTAGTTTGTCTTAGTTTTTCATCCTCTTAAAGAGATCTTTTGGAGAGCAAAGTCTTTAATTTTGATGAGATCTGATCTTTTGATTTTTCCTTTTATGGATCATGCTTTTGGTGTCTAGTCTAAGAACTTTCCACCAAATGCTAAATCCTGAAGACTTTCTCCTATGTTTTCTTTTAGAAGTGTTACAGTTTTACATTTTACATGTGAGTTCATGATCCATTTTAAGTTAATTTTCATGTAAGGTGTGAAGTTTAGATAGAAGTTCATGTTTTGCCTATGAATATCCAATTTATTGAAAGACTATTATTCCTTCATTGTACTGCTTTGAGCACCTTTGCAAAAAATCAGTTGGTAGTCTTTATGGGGGGTCTATTTTGGGCTTCTCTGTTTTGTTCTATTGATCAGTATGTCTATCTCTCCATAAGTACCACACTATCTTAACAACTGTGGCTATGTGTATAAATTCCCTTTGTGTATATACATGCATTATTTATATAAATAAATGCATATATAGAGAGAGATGCATATATATAGAGAATACCCATGTGGGTATATATGTGTGTGTGTGTGTGTGTGTGTGTGTGTGTGTGTGTGGCTATTCTAGTTCTATTCCCTTTCTATAAAAAGTTTGGAATAATCTTATGTATATCTGCAATAAATCTTGCCTGGATTTTGATAGGTATTGTATTAAAACTATACATCAATTTGGGAAGAATTGACATCTTTACTATGTGAGCTCTCTCACTTTATGAACACAGTATGTGTCTCCACTTACTCAGATCCTGTTTGATTTCCTTCATTAGCATTTTGTAGTTTTCAGCATACAAGCTCTGAACATGTCTATTAGATTTACACCTATGTATTGTGCAATTGCAAACGTTAGGTATTTTTAATTTCTGTTTGTATGTGCTCGCTGCTTCTGTGTAGAGATTGACTTGGTTTTTGTATGTTGATCTTGTATTCTATGACTTTGCTGTACTCACTTATTTGTTCTGGGAGGTTTTTTGTTGGTTTGTTGGTTTGTTTTGGATTCCTTGGGATTGTTTTACATAGAGTATCATGTCATGTAGGGAGTTTTAGTTCTTTGTTTTATTTCCTTTTCTTGCCTCATGGGTTAGAACTTCCAATACTATATTGAGTAGCAATAGTGAAATGGAACATCCTTCCTTAATTCCTGATCTTAGAGGGAAGGCCTTCAATCTTTCATCATTAAGTATGGTGATAGTTATAGGTTTATTTATTTTTTAAGTTTTAAAAATCAATTTGAGGAAGTTCCTCTTATTCCTCGTTTTCTGAGAGTTTTCATCATGAATTGATACTGAATTTTGTCAAGAACTTTTTGTGCATCAGTTGATAGGATTTGTGATTTTTCTTTTTTAGCCTATAAATATGGTAGTTTATATTGATTGATATACAAATGTTGAACCATTCTTGTATGCCAGGAATAAATACCACTAGGTCACAGTATATAATTCTGAGCTGACATAGTGGTAAAATCCATTTGCTAATATTTTGTCAAGGATTGTTGCATTTATATTCCTGAGGGATATTAGTCTATAATTTTTTTCCTCTTTCTTTTCTTTTCTTTTCTTTTCTTTTCTTTTCTTTTCTTTTCTTTTCTTTTCTTTTCTTTCTTGCTCCTTATTTCCTTCCTTCCTTTCCTTCCCTTCCTTCTTTCCTTCCTTCCTTCCTTCCTTCCTCCCTCCCTCCCTCCCTCCCTCCCTCCCTCTCTCCCTCCCTTTCTCCCACCCTCCTTCCCTCCCTCTCTCTCCCTCTTTCTTTCTCTTTCTTTCTTGACTATATTTGTCTAGCTTTAGTATCAGTATAATATTGGCTTCCCAAAATTAATTGGAAAGTGTTCTATCTTTTCTATTATAGGGAAGAAAGTGCATAGTAATTGGTGCTAATTCTTTTTTTAAATATTTGGTATAAAATGTTTGGTACAATCTGAACGTGGAGATTTCTTTTTCTGGAATTTGAAAATAACACATCCAGTTTCCTTACTAGGTATAATGCTATTCATAATATCTATTTTATATTATGGGGGTGGGATTGCTGATGCTTTTTTAGGAACTGGTGTATGTTATCTAAGTTGTCAAATTTATGTGTGTAGTATTCTCTTGCTATTCTTTTGATGTCTGGAGGATCTGTAGTGATATCAGATATTTCTGTTTCATTCCTAATATTATTAATTTGTGTCTTTTTCTTTTCTTTGATAGTCTTGCCAGATATTTGTCAATTTTATTGTTTTTTTTCCAAAGAACAATGTTTTGTTTCACTAATTTTCTCTCTTTTTCTGTTTTTAGTTTCATGGATTTCTACTCATATCATTATTATTTCTTTCCTCTGTTACTTTGGGTTTACTTTACTCTTTCTTTTCTAGGTTCTTGAGATGTAATTTTGGATTTTTGTTTGAGAATTTTCCTGCTTTCTAATATGTTTTCAGTACTATAAATTTTCCTCTGAATGCTGTTTTTGCTGCATCCCATAAGTTTCACGTTCATTCAGTTCATTGTATTTTTTTAATTTTCATTGAGGCTACTTCTTTGACTTTTGGGGTACTTAGAAGGGTGCTGTGTAGTTTCCAAGTGCTTGTTTATTTTCCTGTTATCTTTCTGTGGCTGATGCCTAGTTTGACTTCATTATTATAAGAGGACATACTCTATGTGATTTAATTCTTTTAAATCCCATGAGGCTTGTTTTCAAGTCCAGGATTTGATCCATGTGTTATATCAGTTTTTGTTCACTGCAGCTCTGTTATTTGGTGCATAACATTTAGAATCACTATGTCTTCTTGATAAATCAACCCTTTTATTATTATGTGATGTCCTGTCCCCCTCTGTCCCTTACAATTTTTCTTGCTTTGAAGTCTAGTTTTCTAATGTTAATGTAGCCTTTTTTAAAATTCTTTTTTGATGAATGAGTGCATGGTCTATCTTTTTCCATCCTTTTACTTTCATCCTACCTTTACGAGTATATTTGGTTTTTTCTTTTAAGTTTATTTACTTATTTTGAAAGGGAGAGCATGAGCAGGGGAGAGGTAGAGAGAGAGAGGGAGAGACAGAGAATCCAAATCAGGCTCTGCATTGTGCAGAGGCTGATGTGGGGCTTAAACACATGAACCATGAGATTATGACCTGAGCCAAAATCAAGAGTCAGATGCTTAACTGACTGAGCCACCCAGGTGCCCCTGTATCAGTATTTGAAGTGAGCTTCTTGTAAACAGCATATTGTTGGGTCATCTCCTTATTTTTTGTCCATTCTGTTAGTCTTGCTTCCTTAGTTGGTATATTTAGACCATTTACATTAAATTTCATTATTGACATGACAAGTCTGCAATCTTATTTTTATTTTACATTTGTTCTCTTTTTCATTTATCTTCTTTCTTTTTCTTGCTTTCCTGCAGAATACTCAAACCTTAAAAAATGCCCTTTTGATTTGTCTATTGTGTTTTTGAGTGTCTCTTTGTATGACATTTTTAGCGGTTGCTCTAGGATTTCATTATATATACATAACTTAACACAGTCTACTGATAATAGCAATTTACCAACTCAGGTGATATGTTGAAATTTTTTCTTTTATACCCCTTTACTTTCCTTCACTTACAATATAATTTCTTAATATTTCCTGTATACATTTAGAACCTCCTAAGATAGTGTTATCATTTTTGTCTCAATAGTCAAACATTATTAAAAAACTGAAGAGGAAAAAGAAAACCTAATGCACTTATCCATATTTTTATTATTTCTGTTGCTTTGCTTCATGATATTCCAAGATTCCTTCTCTTATCATTTCCTTTGTGTTTAGAAAATTCTTTAGCTGTTCTTTTAGGGTATATCTCTTGTGGCAAATTATCTTAGTTTACCTTCATTTGAGAATGCCTGGATTTACCCTCCATCCCTGGAAGATATTTTTGGTGGATATAGAATTCTGGGCTTGACAGTTCTTTTTTTCCAGACTAGAAAAATATCGTACCACTTCCTTCTGGCCTCCATGGTTTTGGGTGAGAAGTCTGCTGTCACGTTGGTGATAGTTTTTCCCCTATAAATAAGATGCTGCTTTTTCCTTGCCACTTTAGAGATTTATTATTTTTTCTTTAGTTTTCAGATGTTTGACTTCAAGGAGACTTGTGGATTTCCTTATCGCGCTTGTTTATCCCTCTTGTTTTCACTTACCTTCATGAATCTGTTGGTTACTGCCTTTTGCCACATTTGGGGATTTTTCAGCCATTAATTTTTTTAAATACGTCTTCAACCCCATCCTCTTTCTCCTTCCTGATCTCCAAGGATTTGAATATTAGATGTCTAATGTTGTTGCACTACCAGTCTCTGAGACTCAGCTCATTTTTGAAAAACCTATTTTCTCTCTCTTCCAGAATGCATAACTTGTATTATTATGTTCAAGATCATTGATTTGTTGTTTTATCCCCCCATTCACCCATTGGTGTTTTGTTTTGTTTTGTTTTGTTTTGTTTTGTTTTGTTATTGTATTTTCCAATTCTATAATACCCTTTTGGTTCCTTTTTATATCTTTGTTTTCTGTGCTGAGACTTCCTAATTTTTTGTTTCAAGCATGTCTTATTAAAACATTTTTATGATGGCTGCTTCAAACTCTGTGGCGATAATCTTGATATCTTTGTCATTGCAGTGTTGGTGTCTATTGGTTTTCTTCTCTCATTCAAGTTAAGATTTTTTTGACTCTTGTTACGAAGAGTGATCTTCTATTGAAACTTGGATGTTAGGGGTGTTATGTTGAGACTCCGGATCTTACTTAGAACTTCTTACTAGAACTTAGAACCTCTAACACAGATCTGAAAGGAAAGGAAGGGTGGGGGGAGAGGGAGAAAGGTGCTGCCTTATTGCTGCCTGGTAGGGGTGGAAGTCTGTGCCTCTCTTGACACCGGCAAGGAAGTGACTCCCCACCAGGACTCCGTGGGGCATGACGGCTTCATTACTGTTCCCCACGTGACCCCTGCTGACATTGTGAAGTGGGGGTGGTCTTGTTACTGGGTGGTGGTGAAAGCCCTGACTTTCCAGTAAGCCTTCTTGACACCCTCCAGTGGGGAAGGAACACTTTTTTACTTCTGAATGGCGGGCAGGTCCAGGCTCCTCCCATGGTCCAATGGACACCATTGGGGGGGTCCCCTTATTGCCTTGTGGGGATGAGAGTCTCAGTGTTCTACTTTCCTTCTCTGACACCACTCAGGTGAGTCTGTTGGGGTACATGGCAAGGGTAGAAGTCTAGGCTCCCCTCACTTTTTCACTGATGGAGGTAGGGATGGAGCCATAGTTTTCTCTGTGGTATTTGCAGTAAAGCCATTACTGTCTAAGCATTTTCTGTCTGGCTACAATACCCCCTTGTCCTTTGTCTACAGAGAGCAGGCTTTTGTTGAGGCGTTTTTTGGTCTGTGCTTTCTGGCATTTCCGGATTGCCGCCTCCCCAGCACCTCATCGGGGATATTGGAGGCAAGAAGAAAGCCCAGGGAAGGCACTGTGTATTGTTCCTCAGATGCCTAGTTCCCGAACTTGTTTACCTATTTCTCTCCACTTTGTGTTCAGTCTTCTTATGTTTGTTTTTTTTGCATAATGTCCAGAGCTTGTAGTTTTACTTAGGGGGAGGAATACAGAAAAATGTGTCTAGTCCATCCTTCTGGAAACAGAAGACCCAATGTTTTCTAAAAGCAGCCTGGATGATTCTAAAAAAGTATAGTCAGAGTTGAGAACCTCTATCTGTTTGACATTGTAGGTTATGGCAGGGTCTTGGTTTCTATTTCCGTTAGGTTTGGGACTATTTTCAAATAATTCTAACATAAGTGGATTTTCTCTTGGTCAGCATTGGAAATACTTTCAAGAAGAGAACAACATCTTATTCTTTGGAAGGCAGCTGAGCCCAGTGGCAGGCTTAGACTTTTGGATCAGAGAAGCTGTATTATAATCAGAATTTTGGTAAGGTTCTTATCTTTTTAAAAGTCAATAAAAACTAATTCATGGTATTTTCAAGATTAAACATGTAAAAGATATATCACAGAGCAAGACCAACAAATAATATATGTTTAAATATTAGCTCTTTCTTCCCATGGCCGCGTTCAGTGTAGCACTTGTATATAGTGATTACGGAAGCTAAATATTTGGGCTGAGTACTTGTATCAGAGGGCTTACCCTGAAAGCCTTTTAACCTTAGACTCAGTAATAGTCAGAAAAAATAGTTCTGGGGAAGATATCATTGTAAAAATAGAAATGTGGATTTTTTTTTTTTTTAATTGATCTAGGGCAGAAGGTATACAGGGTAGCGGTGTAAGTCAATAAGAATGACAATTGACCTTGCAAAAAAGAGGTAAAAATGACTGTGGTCTAACTGAATAGGGAAGGAAGTAAAACCATAGCAGGAATTAAAGAACTGGGCGAACACTTAGAGGTTAAGGGCCTGGAAGTTTCATTAAGCAACAATTCTCCCTACTTCACTTTGCCATTTTCTTTTGAGAGTTCCCTTTCTTTCCCTATTCCTTAAATATTGGTGTCATTTGAAGCTCCAGCCTCCTCTTCCCATGGGTACTGACCCTGGATAATCTTGTCCAGTTCAAAGTAGTATGAAAAAGCTGAAAGATTCCAATTTGTATCTTGAGCTCAAATCTCTCCCTTAAGCTCTAGACTCATGCAGTGGATCTCTGATTATCCATGGATGTCTCCCTTTGGGTGTGTCCCTGGCTTTTCAAGTTCAACATGTCCAGATTCTACCTCTCATTGGTGTTCTCTGTTTCATTAAATAGCACCCGCATCAATTCAGATACCAAAGCCAGAAACTCCGGTGTCATCATTTTCGGCAACAAGCAACTAGGAACTCCTCACAAATTACATTGAGCACTAAGGGAAGTAATGTCGGAAAGAGGCCAAAATAGGTCAGTGAGGAGCTAAAATCACCTCTGCACTTTCAAAACTCATACCCCCTGACCATCCGCGTACGTTACGGGATACCTGATGGAAGTGTTAGTCTTGTCCTTAGTGTCTAGACCAGTTATTGCCGGTATTTGAAATTTTCCATTTCCTATGCTTTCTAGAACATCATATCCTCTCATACTGTCTGTGTTTTTGCTTTTTCCTTTAAATTTTAGGGTAATCACTGCTGCAAGTGGCGCTCTTCCTGTGTTAGTTAGGATGAAGAATATGTTAGAGTAAAATCTATAGGAACAAAGGTTTCTCTCTGGCTTCTGCTGCATGTCCATTGTGGGTTGGCTGAAGACATTGCCCTGAGTCGTTTTCTTCCAAGTCTGAGTAAGGCTGATGGAGCCTCTTCCATCTGGAGAGTTGTCTGTTGCTAGGCCGCTAACAAGTGGGGAAGCAGGTATTCCTACACTGGCTCTGAAAGTTTATTATCAATGGAGTCATCTTATAAAAGCCAAAGGATGTCACATTACCCTGCTCAACTTCACGTAGGTTGGGAAGTGGAGTTTTACTCTATGCCAGGAAGGCAGAAGACTAGAGTAGCTGCTGGACGTCCCTCATGACTCACTCAAGCCTCCTCTGCTGGCGACTTTCCCTCCCTTTCTTTCTCCCTCACTTCTTCTCTCCCTCTTTCCCTCCTTCCTTCTCTTACTCCCTCCCTCCCTTCCTTCTCCACTTCCTTCCTTCCTTTGACCTATAAATGACTCAAAAACATTCCTGGGAATGCCACAAAAATGGGAAGCTAAGCACTCAGTACTCAGGATGGTTGCAAGTATTTAAAAAAGAAATTGACATTGCACTCTAACTGCCCAGTTAGCGGTTCTAAGGACAGCCTGACTATGCACAGTGATCTAAAGTACCACAGACAATAGAATCGGGGCCTGAAGAGACTGCAGGCCACATTAAAGTTTCAGCACATACCCAAAGTGCATCTCTCAGCCCTTATCCTGTAGCTCTGGGGCACCGATGTTCGCTATTCGTTGCATGAATCACCATGGCAATTGATAAATATAAAAATGCCGTGTATATTTTTCCCTTGAGTGTTTTAAAATGTTTGGTTCTGAAGAATCCCTTTTGCTCTGTGTGACTGACTCTGTCTCTCTCTTTCGTTCTCTCTCTGTTTTTCTGTCAGATCTAGGCAACAAGAAAGCATTTACTCTTTTCTGTAATTTTAACAGCTCTTTAACAGATCCAATACATTTGAAAACGTCTGAAAATTTGACTCCTGACAAAACAGGACTCCATAGTACATTCGCTATGTAGGCATTTACGTCAAATCAGTTCCTTTTGTGTTTTCCACATTCGCACGCTCACATTCACTGCCAGCACTGTGTCTCCAGAAGTGAGAGTATATCACAGCCGATGGCCAGTTTCATACTGTAATGAGGAACAGCCATCTGTAGATATGAACTGGGACACCAGCCTCATCATAGACCACTTGCTAACATTAAACCAGTGCTAAGAGTTAAGCAGAATGATAGAAAGGAAATTCATGTGTGTGTGTGTGTGTGTGTGTGTGTGTGTGTGTGTGTGTGTGTCTATTTGTTCCTCCACTCTGCCCCATGTCCCCAGATCCACGCATCTCCATGGGGTGTCCCAGTTATTTGCTGTCAGCACCAAGTCACATCCATGTCCCTTATATTCTGGGGGGACCTCCCGACCCACTGTGTTTGAACTAGTTATCCTACGACCATGTATTAAAAAAAGAAATAACCTTACAATCATTTGAAACAAATGCCAATTATTACTTTTAAAAAGCTACCTGCTTTCAATTAAGCAGGAAATTATCTAAGAAGCCACTTAATTTGCTTTGGTCCGTAGTCCCCCAACTGCTTTATGCTGAGTGGAGCATGAAATTAAATATGTAACAACTCTCCTAATGGCTGTGTTTCAGAATGCCAACATTTTAGAATCTTAGGTATTCTGAGTGGGAACAAATACAAATCAAAGAATATGAGAATTGAATTTGAGGGAAAAAAATATTAATGCCCTCTATATATTTGCATATAGATGATATGTGTTTTAAAACTGTAAAGTTTTAAAGAATGTATTTGCTATTAATTTTTATATTCAGGAAGGGTAGCAGTTCATATATGGAAAAATCTCTCTGACTTAAAATAAAATGCCACCAGCCCCCCTCCCCCTATGGAAATTCTTACATCATTTCCTTGGGTCCAAATGCAAAGTAGATTATGTAGGGATAGATTATGCGAGAAGGTCATAATGAATTTTTACCATTTGCTGAAGAAATGCTAATACCAATCCCTCGTTCGAAGTATTCATCTTTGTTAAGAGCCAAGAACACATACTGAAACTGTTTATGGAGACATATAAGGGCACTAGTTTATGCAGGAAATTTTAAAAGCATTACTGAAGCGACACTTCAATCAGTACTTAACAATGTTGTAAATGCTAGATGGTTCTCACAGCCTCTTATTTATTTAAAACATTTTTTTACAACTTTAAAACTATTTTTATACGAGATAAATCTTTTCAAACACTAATCATAGTACAAGTAAACATTTTAAAAATCTCTGTGTAAATGCGGATGAAAGCGTACATATTCTTTTGCAGTCTGTATTCCAAACCAACTCTTTTCTTTATTTCTGTTTTAAAACTAGGTTAGACATGCTGCCATTTTACCAGGAAATGTTGACAAACCTCTAGCAGAATGCGACCGGATATCTCTTCCCCTCATGGGCGAAGCCAGGCAAGTTGGAGCTGAGAAAGCGTGCGTGGCCCTAACGTTACCCTGACATTTGTTACCTCACTCTGAGAATGCTTAATATTCTGGTTTCTTTCCCCCCAATGTAGCTATACTCAGTGATATTGTTAAAAATGGTTCCCAGTTTTAGAAAACTGTTATCTATAAGAATTCTCTGAGAAGCTGCAAAAAAGATATCATGGCAATTTATGGGGTTTGGCTACTTTTCTGGAACCAAAGTTCTGCTGCATTTGTTCTTGAGCTTTTTTTTTGATCAGAGAAAGAGCGCAGACGTCGGTCACAGAATCCTGATGCCACAATCTGTGTGACCTACAGAGAGCTACCTAACCTCTCTGGGCCAGAAGGCTCTAAACTGTAACACTGTTTTGCATGCACAGTGGGAAGCACGAGCATCATCTATGGGAATCATGAGGACCGCGTGGGATACGGTAAAAGCCTCGCGTAGAGTGGCTGGCACAGAGTAGGGCCTCATTATCACGATTTCCATGCCTTAAGTTAATTGGCGGAAGGAGCATCTCCTCTTCCTTCTCTGGTTTCTGTCCTGCTGTGGTGGCTCTCGACGGGCACTTCATGTCTGTTATCCCATTTATCCTCCCAACAGCCCCGTGAGGTAGGTGTCGTCATTATCCCATTTTACAGCTGGGGAACTCAGAACGCAGGGACTGGTGGCAGCTTACTCACCATTTCTGGCAGAAATAAGCAGACGAGGGTGGGATTTCAAGTTCAAGAGCCTTCTTTTTTTTTTTTTTCTTCCCTCCCCTGAAACTCAACCAAAAGTTTTCCCTACTACTGCAATCTATGTGCATTACTATCAGCCTGCAGAATATTTGCCCACTTGAACCGCGTGTCTTTTGGTAGGGAACGCTAATGACCAGGCGAAGGGGGATTGGTCTAACGCTATGGGCATAGCCGGTTTCATTGCATTTGCTGCATTGCGCCTTGCAGATGTTGCGGGATTTTGTTTGTATGTGTGTGTGTGTGTGTGTGTGTGTGTGTTTTGTTTTGTTGGGTGTTTTTGTTTTGTTTTGTTTTTACACAAGGAGGGCATATGGCAATCCTGTGTTGAGCAGATTTGTTGGCACTGTGTTTACAAAAGCATTTGCTTACCTTGTGTCTCTGTGTCACATTTTGGTAATTCTCACAGGATTTCAGGCTTTTTCACTATTATTATATGTGTGGGGATTATCTGTGATCCAGTGCCAGTATAAGATGGTGAACTTGACTGATAAGTGTTGTGTGTCTTTTGACTGTTGCACCAACCGGCAGTTTCTCCACCTCTCTTTCCTTCTTTGGGCCCCCCTATTCCTTGAGACACAGGACTATTGGAACTAGGCTGGTTAATAACCCTATAATGGTCTCTAGTGTTTGAGTGAAAGGCATAGTCCCATCTCTCAATTTAAATCAAAAGCTAGAAATGGTTAAGCTCAGTGAGGAAGGCATGTCAAAAGCCAAGACAGGCCAAAAGCTAGGTCTCTTACACCAAAAAAGTTAGCCAAGTGGTGAATGCAGCAGAAAAGTTCTTGAAGGAAATGGAAAGTGCTGCTCCAGTGAACACACAAATGATAAGACAGGGAAACAACCTTCTGGCTGATAAGGAGAGAGTTTGAGGGGTCTGGACGGAAGATCAAACCAGCCCCAATAGTCCCCTAAGCAAAGCCTAATCCAGAGCAAGGCCCTGAGTCTCTTCAATTCCGTGAAATCTCAGGGAGGTGAGGAAGCTGCAGAAGGAAAGTTGAAAGCTAGCAAAGGTTCATTCGTGAGGTTTAGGGAAAGAAGCCGTCTCCATAACACCCAAGTTCAAGGTGAAGCAGCAAGTACTGATGTAGAAGCTGCAGCATGTTTTCCAGAAGATCTAGCTAAGGTGGTTGATGAAGGTGGCTACACTAAACAACAGATTTTCAGTGTAGACAAAACAGCCTTCTACTGGAAGGAGATGCCATCTAGGATTTGTAGCTAGAGTGGAGAAGTCCATGCCTGGCTTCAAAACTTCAAAGGACAGGCTGACTCTCTTATTAGGGACTAATGCAGCTGCTGACTTGAAGCTGAAGCCAATGCTCATTCACTGTTCCAAAAGTCCTAGCACCCTGAAGAATGATGCTGGATCTACTCTGCCTGTGCTCTGTAAACAGAACAACAACGCCGGATGACAGCGCATCTGTTTACAACACGGCTTGCTGAATATTTTAAGCCCACTGTTGAGACCTACTGCTCAGGAAAAAAAAAATTCTTTCAAAATATTACTGCTCATTGACTATATGCCTGGTCACCCAAGAGCTCTGATGGAGGTGGACAATGAGATGAACGTTGTTTTCATGCCGCTGACACAGCATCCTTTCTGCAGCCCATGGATCAAGGAGCAATTTTGACTTCCAAGCCTTATGCGTTAAGAAATCCATTTTTTAAGGCTAAACTTTTCACAGTGATTCCTCTGATGGATCTGGGCAAAGGAAACTGAAAACCTTCTGGAAGGGATTCACCCTTTTAGATGTCATTAAGAACTTTCATGATTCATGGGAAGAGGTCAAAATGTCAACATGAAGAGGACTTTGGAAGAAGTTGATTCCAGCCCTCACGGATGACTTTGAGGGGTTCATGACTCCAGTGGAGGAAGGAACCGCAGATGTGGTAGAAACATCCAGAGAACTAGAGTTAGAAGTGGAGGCTCCAGGTGAGCCCGAATTACTGCAATTTCATGATCGGACTTTAATGGATGAGGAAGTGCTTCTTATGGATGAAGAGCAGAAGTAGTTGCCAGAGGTAGAATCTCCTCCTGGTGGAAGTGCTGTTAAGACTGCTGATGGGACAGCAAGGGCTTTAGAATGTTCCATGAATGTAGTTGATCAAGCAGCGGCAGGGTTTCAGAGGATGGATTCCAATTCTGAATGAAGTTCTGCTGTGGGTGAAGTGCTAACAAACAGCATCATGTGAAATTGTTTGTGAAAGGAAAAGTCGGTTGATGCAACAAACTTCATCGTTGTCTTTTTTTAAGAAATGGCCATGGGGGCGCCTGGGTAGCTTAGTCGGTAAAGGGTCAGACTCTTGGTTTCAGCTCAGGTCATGATCTCACAGCTTTGTGGGATCGAGCCCTGCCCTGGGCTCTGCGCTGGCAGTGTGGAGCCTGCTTGGGATTCCCTCTCTCCCTCTCTCTCTGCCCCTCCCTCCCTTGTGCTGTCTCTGTCTCTCTCAAAATTAAAAATAAAAAAAAAAAAGGAGAGAGAGAAATGGCCATGACCATCACCACCTAGACAGGATCCCCCACCAGCAAAAAGATTAAGACTTGCTAAGAGCTCAGATAATGGTTAGCATAGAAATAAAGTGTTTTTAATGAAGGTATGTACATTGATGCGTTAGACATAATAATGTTGCAAACTTAGTTGACCACAGTATAGCGTAAACATAACTTCTATATGTACTGGGAAACAAACAAAAAAATAGTCTGACTCCCTTTATTGCAATGTTTGCTTTACCGCGGTGGTCTAGAACTGAACCCACGGTATGTCTGATGTAGGTCTGCACTGTGTCAGTCTTGGAATGGACGGGTTTAGGACGTGGAGTTTGTTCCCAGCCTCTCCATATCTTTGTGACAATAAAAGATAGTATAGAACAGTCCAATTGCATGCATTAGACATATACCACACTACAAAGTTAAAGATAAAAACAAGTGCCTTTCTATAGCTGGGTGTGTGATTTATTTCTACACCAGGGGGTTTAGTTTTCTAATTAATGATGGGGCTTTATGCACATGTACATTAATGTTAATGAATAATGTGTGTGTGGCGTAATAGATTGCTGTGCTAACACATGGTGCTCCCCACCAGGAAGCAGATTTATCTATTATCATTTGTACGTGTGATATCACACCTAGGAAATCAGGAAAATGAATTAATTACATTTACAAATGTTTGGTAGAGCAGTCATTTCAAGGGTTAACCATTCCTTAAGAAACACTTAGGGGATGATGTCTTATTAGGAAATAATTGGGCAACATTTTACAAATCTCCACTTGAAGAAAATGATACTCAGTGAACCTGAAGACAGGGCCCAGAAAAACAGAAATGTGACATTTGCAAGTCAAAATTGGCAAAATTTAGAAGACAGCAGGATGTCATCGGACCTAAAGGGTGTGGGACGAGGCTTATCTATCCCAACGTTCACTCCTAAAGGCCTGACACGACCCCAGGAAATAAAATTTCTCATTGTTTCTTTCAGTGGGAAGTTGCGTGGAAAATAGAACAAGAAAGTGAAAATACATTTGGCTTCAGGGAGCAGTAACCAACTCTCAGCTGGTCAAATGTACCAGGTTTTCAAAATAAACTACCCACATCGTAGGATTTACTCTGCGTGGCATGCCTTTCTGACTGAGGGCCGCAGGGACGCCAAGCGTTTTCCTCCCTAGCGGTTCTTAGCACCCGTGGCTGCCTTGCAAAGAGAAGGGAACACCTTTGAATGAAATAACACGTTTAAAGGACGCTAGTGTTTATCTCGCAAGGGGATGCACTCTGAAAGAGCGCTCATCGACACTGTCGAAGTGATTGTACCAACCACAAAAAGAGGATCTGATTTAAAAGGGCCTGTGAGTAAATGTCCTGGAACACTTAGCTAGTTCTCTAATCTTGGCTATTAGGGGCCTAGAGGTCAGTGCTCACTGAGTATATCTTGAATAAGTAGAAGAATTAATGGATAAGTGAATGACTATTTCAAGTCTCCTGTTGGGATTAAATCATTAAAGGCCACGGACAAGGGATGGCAGATAATGGAACACGCATACCCCTTGTCCGTCCTCCCTGACTGACTGATTACAGCCCTCTGTCCTGCTGAGACGGAAGGTAACCTCAGGATCTTTCTCAATACAGGACCCGAAAATATCCCAATCAGCCAAGTGGAGTTCATTTGAGAGAAAGTATATCTGCAACCCTGAGATATTTAGAGATTAATCATCAAAAGGGCAGGGTTAATGATGGGCATGGGATTTATGGGGGGTCTGTGAACCCTGGTTGATCTTGAATATTTATGTTCAATGGACCAGGACGTGGAAGAGTCCAAAGATAGGAGTCTCTTCCCAAAAGAGATGTCATTTTTGTTTCGCAGCACTGCAGTGTGTAATCTCTTGTGTGATAAGAAGAGAAAGTAATGGATAAGAGGAGGATTACACGTAGAGATGACCTGTAATTTATGTAGCACTATTAATGTTATTGCTTTTGGTGTAGCTAGAGAGGGTAGGGATGAAGAAGGAAGGAAAAGGAATATCTTCTGACTTTGTTGGCTGTGCAAGAGTTCAAAGCTGGGCTGGGCTAAAATTAAGATCTCTCGATTTCGAGTACTTCAGTTAGTGTTACTTACTTATCCATTAAACATCTGAGTTTGTATATAATTTGTGAATGTTATGTGTATACTCAAAGCAAGTATGTGGGATCGATACTGGACATGCAAAGACAGATACGATGTGGTCCATGTCCTTGTGGGGCTCCCAGTCTAGTGAAGAAAGAGGCGGGTAAAAAAATAATCACACTTGAATGCGCACATGCTACAGTCGTCCAGGTAACTAGTAAATGTATTGATCACGAGATCATAAGGCCTCTCTCTCTTACCTACCAGTAGAGACTACTGTCTCATGTTCAAATACACATTTTAATGAAAAAACCAAATATATTAGGGCACCTGGGTTGCTCAGTTGGTTGTGTCCAACTCTTGGTTTTGGCTCAGGTCACGATATCCCGGTTTGTGAGTGTGAGCCCCGCATTGGGCTCTGCGGTGGCAGTGTGGAGCCTGCTTGGGATTCTCTCTCTCTCTCTCTCTCTCTCTCTCTCTCTCTCTCTCTCTGCCCCTCCCCTGTTTGTGCTCTTTTTCTCTCAAAGTAAGTAATAAATAAACTTATATCTATCTATCTATCTATCTATCTATCTATCTATATCTATAGATATAGCTGTATCTATCTATAGATATAGATATAGATAGATATAGATATTCAACTGTTAAAAAATTTTTCCGGTATATCACTTTATTGAAATGTATACATGAGACATATAAATAATTTTTACAATAGAATTTATGCCTGCAATTAATTCACACTGTGCATTGTCAGCAATTCATTTAATCATAAATGTTTCAATGCTATGATATGATGACTGCCTTAAAAAAAAACTGAGATTTTTCAAGCTTGTTTTAAGACTAACTTAAAGTGCCATTCACTCCTTCAACGTGTAATTTCTGAGCAGTTGCTATGGCCAAACACAATTATACTCTGATGGAACCGTTTACAGTCTAAATAAAATCTGCACTCGATGTTACTACAGGGAAAAAAGTAGGATGTACCATGAAAGTGTTGAACTGCAACAGAGTGTTTGTTTCCCCCCCAAATCCTTAAGTTGGAAACCCAATACCCAAGGTGGTGGTGTTAGGAAGTCGGGCATGGGAGGTGGTTATGTCCTGAGAGTGGAGCGCTCGTGTATGGGATTAGCGCCCTTATAAAAGGAGCCCCAGAGGTCCTCCTCACCCCCTTCCACCATGTGGAGCACAGCAGAAGTCAGCAGCCTGCAGCTCGGAAGAGGACCTTCACTACAACCAGACAATGCTAGCACCTTCCAGCTTCCAGAGCTGCAAGAAAGAAATTGTTGTTTATAAGCCACTCAGTCTGTATTACAGGTGTCATAGCAGCCCAGTCTATCACACAAATATATACTGCTCGAGTTGAAGGTAGAGGGGATAACTTCTAGCTTTGTGAACGAGGGTGTGGATTCCAGCCAGTTCGTTATGATGGCACATGAGTTAGGGCTCAAAGGAAAAAAAATAATAATCCGTCTGCCTGCCTATCTATCTATCTATCTATCTATCTATCTATCTATCTACTATCTATCCATATACACGCATACATGGTATTTTTTTAAATGTTATTTATTTTGAGAGAAATGCATGCAAGTGGAGGAGGGAGAGAAAGAGAAAGAAAGAGAATCCCAAGCAGGCTCTACGCTGTCAGCACAGAGCTGGACATGGGGCTCAATCCCACAAACCATGAGATCATGACCAGAGTGGAAGTCAAAAGTCAGACGCTTAGCCAACCAAGCCACCCAGGGGCCCATATAGTATTTTTTAAATACAAGTATAGTATACATGTAGAAAAGGGTAGCGTACAACTTGGAAAATCTTCACCAAACACACACAACCCTGTGACTACCTTTCAGATCAAGAACTGGGCCATTATCAGCACTCAAGTTTTAACTTTGACATAGTTTTGGTTTTGTTGTTGTATGATGATTCGATGACGTAAGTACATTTGTTAAAAACATTTTCTGGGGGCGCCTGGGTGGTGCAGTCGGTTAAGCGTCCGACTTCAGCCAGGTCACGATCTCGCGGTCCGGGAGTTCGAGCCCCGCGTCAGGCTCTGTGCTGATGGCTCAGAGCTTGGAGCCTGTTTCCGATTCTGTGTCTCCCTCTCTCTGCCCCTCCCTCGTTCAAGCTCTGTCTCTCTCTGTCCCAAAAATAAATAAACGTTGAAAAAAAAATTAAAAACAAAAAAACAAAACAAAACATTTTCTGAGGCACCTGGCTGGCTCGGTTGGTGGAGTGTGCAACCCTTGATCATTGGGTTGTGGGTTTGAGCCCCGGTTGGGTGTAGAGCTTGCTTAAAAATAAAGTTAAAACAAACGAGCAAACAACATTTTCCTTTTGCCATTGAATTATCCTGGCATATTTGCCAAAATAATTTGACCACATATCATGTGGGTCTATTTCTGCATTCTGTTCCTCTGATGAATTAAAATTCATTTTAAACATTTATAGTTAGTGCTTAGGTCCTATTTATGAAATTTTTGCTTGCTGCAAGGTCATGAAGGTATTCTCATATATTTTCTTCTACAAGCTTCATTGTTTTACCCTTCACATTTAGATCTACAGTCCCCATGGGACAGATTTTTGTGTGTGTATATATTATGAGGCAGGAGTAAAGATTTACTTTTTTCCATGACTATCCAATTGACCCAGAACCGTTTGTAGAAAATTCTGTAATTTCCCCCACTGCATTGCAGTGAGTGGCCCCTTTGGTCATAAATCAAATGACCTCATATGTATGTTTTAGGTTCTGGATTCTATAGTGCTCTCTTGATCTCATACTCTGTTTCTATGGCAGTTTATATTGTCTTAATTAATATAGCATTATAATAAGTTTGGTATCAGGACTGTAAATTATCCAGCTTTTGTTGTTGTTGATGAAGATTATTTTGGTGACTTTTGCCTTTTGTACTTTCAGATAAATGTTAGAAGTCGTTTCTCAATTTCAATATATATAAAACTCTGTCAGGGGTTTAATTACAATTGTATTTATTATTAAATTTGAGGAGTATTTTTAGCTTTATAATATTGAGTCTTTCAATTTGTGAACATGTTATAACCTATTTATTTACATCTTTTTTTTAATGTTTATTTATTTTTGAGAGACAGAGAGAGACCGCATGAGCAGGGGAGGGGCAGAGAGAGAGAGAGACACAGAATCTGAAGCAGGCTCCAGACTCCAAGCTGTCAGCACAGAGCCCGATGGGAGGCTCGGACCCGTGAAGCGCAAGATCATGCCCTGAGCCCAAGTCGAACGCTTAACTGACTGAGCCAACCAGGCGCTCCTCTTTATATCTTTTAACGTACCTCTCCTAGTGATTTTGTAGTTTTCAATGCAGAGGACTTGCAATTTTTGGTTTTTATTTTTAGGTGGATACCTAGCTATTCGGTTTTTAAAATATCTGTGATAATGTTTTCATGTGTCAACTTGAGCAGACAACAGTCCTGTCTACACTAGCTGAGTGATTCCAACACTAGTCAAGGTCTTGCTGTGAAGGTATTTTGCATATGTAATTAGCCGTTCTAATCACCTGAACTTAAGTCAAGGCGATTCTGTGGATAACCTGGGTGGGCTTGACTACATCAGTTGGAAGGCCTTAAAATCAGGGCTGAGGTTTCCCTTACAGTACATCCTACAGTATGTAGAGGACTTTGGAAGAAGTTGATTCCAACCCTCACGGATGACTTTGAGGGGTTCATGACTCCAGTGGAGGAAGGAACCGCAGATGTGGTAGAAACATCCAGAGAACTAGAGTTAGAAGTGGAGGCTCCAGGTGAGCCTCTGTGGAAGAAATTCCATCTGTGGACGACAGCTTGGCCCTTGGAGTTTCATTTTGCTCATGACCCTTCCTGACGGCCTGGCCTGTGAATTCTGGCTTGAGTATTCAGCTCTCACAAATGGAAACCAATTTTCCGTAATAAATCTCTATCTATATATCTATCATCTACTTATCTATGTATCTATCTATTTGTCATCTATCTCTTACTGGTTCTTCTCTGGTTAAACACTGATACAGGTTTTTTTTTTTTTCAAGTTTTTATTTAAATTTTAGTTAGTTAACATATATGGTCAAATTGGTTTCAGGTATAGAATTTAGTGATTCATCACTCACATATAACACCCAGTGCTCATCCCAACAAGTGCCCTTCTTAATACCCATCACCCATCTAACTGACCCCCCACCCACCTCAGATTGTTCTCTATAGTTAAGATTGTTCTCTATAGTTAAGAGTCCCTTATGGTTTGTTTCCTTCTCTCTTTTTTCTTCCCCTATGTTCGTGTATTTTGTTTTTTAAATTCCATATATGAGTGAAATCATATGGTATTGGTCTTTCTCTGACTGACTTATTTCACTTGGCCTAATACCCTCTGGCTCCATCCACATCATCGCAAATGGCAAGATCTCATTCTTTTTCATAGCCGAGTAGTATTCTGTCGTCTTTATTCATTCACCAGTCAATGGACATTTGGGCTCTTTCCATAGTTTGGCTATTGTTGATAGTGCTGCTGTAAACATCAGGGTGCATGTATCACTTCAAATCGGTGTTTTTGCATTCTTTGGGTAAATGCCTGGCAGTGCAATTGCTGGCTGGTAGGGTAGCTCTATTTTTAACTTTTTGAGGAAGCTCCATCCTGTTCTCCAGAGCGGCTGCACCAGTTTGCATCCCCACCAACAGAAACACTGATACAGATTCCGGTACTAGAGGCTGTTCTAGCAGAACAGAATCTTCAGGATGAGTTCTTTGAATTGGTGCTAGGCAGCCCATGGAAGGATACAGCAAAAGAATTACATTATTGTATTTGCATGTCTCTGATCAAATACCATGGCCTCAGAAATAGTAAAAGATTTTGGTTAAAGTCACTAGCTACTGAAGAGCCTGGTCAGGATTCAAACCCAGACTAAGGTCTTAACAACTATGCTGTGCTACCTCCTCATAAGGCATCCTTACATATTACATATGTTATATATACACATATATATATATTATATATCTGATATATATATATGTATATATATATATAAAACACATATATATCTGATATATAACACATATCTGATATATACGTATATCTGATATATAACACGTATACATTATATATATGTTATAACTTAATAAAATGTTTTGTTTGCACTCTATATAATGCTATATGTCTAAGCATCTTTTGAATGACTTTTTCATTGGGTTGTTATTGTAGAGAAGCATGTACGGTTTGGGGGTTGTTGGATATGGGAAGAGAGAGCAGGATGGACCCACATTTTCTGGTAACATATGGAATATTTGGTTCTATTCAAATCTTCTTCCACTCACTTCTCAGTGCCTTGCCTTCACTCTGCTGATGTCAAAGACCATGTTAATTTGCTCATAGTCAAAGGCCAAATAGAATTAAGAGCCGAAGAGAATGCCTTTAAAAACAATTTTCTTGCTGTTTCCAGCAGCCTGGGATTTTTGAGTCTTTCTTGTCTTGGAAAGAAGGCTGCTCACCAGTAGTTCTAATGGACTTAACTTCGTTGGTCAACATGGGCAGAATGTTTTGGCATAGAGACTGACAGCAACAATACCTGCTGTATTTTCATTTTTACAGAGATTGAAAGAATGCATGTGCTGAATGCACCCCCTGTGATCCCTGCATCCCGAATCTCCAAGGGGACCAGGGACTTAGCGACATCCAGGGCAGACCTGGGAATGAGCAGGGCTGAGGCAAGCTGGGCCGGAGCTCGGTCCCCTGGAGGACTGTTTTTGTCTTCCTAATTCCTAAGGGAGGTGGTGCTGTAGGGTGTGGAGAATCTGTTAGAAAAGGAACAGCCTAGGGGCGCCTGGGTGGCTCAGTTGGTTAAGCATCTGACTTCCCCTCTTGTCATGATCTCATGGTTCCTGAGTTCCAGCCCCACATCGAGCTCTGTGCTGACAGCTCGGAGCCTGGAGCCTGCTTCCGATTCTGTGTCTCCCTCTCTTTCCGCGCCTCTCCCATTCACACTCTGTCTCTCTCTCTCAAAAGTAAATAATTATTTTAAAAAATTAAAAAAAAAAAAAAAAGGAAGAGCCTAAAGAAAAAAGAGGGGGCAAAAAATGGTGAAACTTTGGGTTCAACACTCATAATTAAAAGAAAAACGTGTCAGAGCAGAGAGAAAGAAAGAGCCAAAGATTCATCCAGGCAGGGTGAGGGAGAGTGACCCCAGTGCTGGTTCTGTTTTTCTGTGTCGCAATAGATACGTTTCGGGTTCTCTCAATATCCCTCAGACGGAAACTTGAGCCACTTTCTGAGGAGAAACATTGAATCCATGTCCACTTTCTGCTGGCCTTGCACTTTGCCGGAGGCCGTGGTACTATTTGCATTTTCCCATCTCACGCTGTTGTAGTGAGATGGACTTATTATTCCGTTTTCCAGGCAGGCTGAGTCTGGTGACTTGTCCAGGACCCCCACGGGGGCTGAGAGATGCGTCTCTTAAGGATTTCTCAAGTGCCGTCTTGAGGAAATAAGAAGGGCTTACGTTTCCCAAACATATTTTTGGGAGTCTCCTGGTTTCTCCGATGCTCAAATCCTACTCTGAGGAAGGCAAGCGTGATGATGACACGTGTGCCTCACGAGGAGACCGAGGCCCACGGATTGAGCGGCCTCGCTATTCAGCCACGGAGGCCGGAAGCCCGGGCCCCGTCCATCCTATGCGCGAAGCTAACGCATCACCAGGAGCATGGAGGGGATCCCCCAGCCTGGCATCGGGGGCGGGAAGCTCAAGGTCACTGCAGCTGGAGCTGAACCTGGGCCAGTACCTGTGGGGCTCACATCTACTTGGAGCTTCTGGGAGAGGCTCCGGTAGGACGCCCCTTTTGGCAAATAGTAAGTCTTCGGTAGGTGTGCCCTACGGATTCACCAGGTGAAAGGAACCCGGCCAGTGTCGCCTGGGTTCAGTCCCAGCCTGGGAGAGGCCCTCTGCGTCCTTTGGTAGTATCTGCCGAACAGTCTGCTGTTAAACAACACATCCCCGCTGCTTTGCCCTGCCAGCGGTCTGCTAAGAGGCGAGGGTAACAGCCGTCATTGGTTGCGGGCTTGCTAGGAGAGAAAGTGCTTTGCTTCTACTGCCTCATTAAGACCTCCGAGGTCACTCCAAAATTGCAGAAGGGGACAACGAGGCTGGGTGAGGTCGAGGGAGATGCCTGGAGTCATCCAGTCAGTAAGGAGCCAGAGCCGGGCCCGGGGCCACACGGAAGTGGGCATGTTTGACACTTCTTAATTCCATTTGCTTTTAGCCAGGGCGGGGAGGAAGGTCATGGAACACTGCGCTTGGAAACTGGTTTTGCCCTGCTGAAGATGCCTCTGTTGAACTTCCTCTGCCAATGAGCGGGGTCCTGCTTGCCTTCCGCTAATTACTTGTGCGGGCAGTCTTGCACTTGAATATCACCTCACCTCTGAGACTCTCCCAAGGTGATTAGTCTGCATCCGGAGGTGAGGAAAATTCTTTCTAAGCATTAGTGCTTAATGGACTTCAGCTCAAGGCAACTGAACCACCTACAGTGTACCCAGCATTGTCCTGGGCCCCAGGAAAATAGAGGTAAATTAAAACCGGCCTGAGATTTGGAGGTAACACTGCATTCAAATGAAGCACATGGACACGTTCTAGATAAACACTGATACGTGACAATAATGGAATCAATAATGCAAATAATAGGCAATTATGAATAATTTGACAAAATGTGCTGCATAATGTAGAACAATGATCAGTCAGAAAAGTGTCAGGTAGGATTTGAGTAGTACCAAGAACGGTGTGAGAAGAGCCTTTCCCCTGGTATTCATGGCAAATTTGTCTGAAAGAGTTCATTTGCTCCTTAAAGCTACATTTAAAAAAAAAAAAAAAAAAAAAAAAAAGCTTCAGAGGTGCCTGGGTGGCTCAATTGGTTAAGTGCCTGGCTCTTGGTTTTGGCTCAGGCCATGATCTCACGGTTCCTGAGTTCAAGCCCCATGTCAGGCTCTGTGCTGACCGTGCAAAACCTGCTTGGGATTCTCTGTTTCCCTCTCTCTCTGCCCCTCTGTCTCTCAAAGATAAACATTTTTTTTTTTTCAGTAGCTACATTGAAGTACCTAGCTGGCTCAGTTGGTAGGGCATGTGACTCTTTATCTTGGGGTCCTGAGTTCGAGCCCCACACCAGGGGTAGAATTTACTTAAAAAAAAAAAAAAGTATAGGGGCGCCTGGGTGGCGCAATCTGTTAAGCGTCCGACTTCAGCCAGGTCACGATCTCACGGTCCGTGGGTTCGAGCCCCACGTCGGGCTCTGGGCTGATGGCTCAGAGCCTGGAGCCTGTTTCTGATTCTGTGTCTCCCTCTCTCTCTGCCCCTCCCCCGTTCATGCTCTGTCTCTCTCTGTCCCAAAAATAAATAAACGTTGAAAAAAAAATTAAAAAAAAAAAGTATCTACACTTTTTTAAGTGTCTGCACTTAATTTAAATATTTTTGGTATGGATTTAGGGACAGGTGGTCAAGAGGGCCAATCATACAATTTAACATTTCCAGGAAAAGTCAGATTGAAAAATACTGTTTCTAAGCTCAAGATTCTATGAACTAATATGAAATAGTAATTCTTAGACTAGTTATTGGTATATGCTAAGAATTTGCCAAATATTGGATATTCTCGTTATCTCCTTTTTTAATGTTTATTTTTAAGAGAGAGACAGACAGACAGAGACAGAGCATGAGCAGGGGAGGGGCAGAGAGAGAGGGAGCCACAGATCCAAAGCAGGTTCCAGGGTCTGAACTGTCAGCACAGAGCCTGATGCAGGGCTCAAAACTCATGAGTCATGAGATCATGACCTGAGCTGAAGTCGGATGCTTAACTGACTGAGCCACCCAGTGACCCCTGTTATCTCTTTGATAAAGCAATTACTTGTGTTCCAGGTAATGGTCCAAATGAATTTGTTATATAATGCATAATGTTTGGTGATTGAGTTTGATCCTGTACAGTGTATTTGCCATTGCAAAAAGTTTTTACTTTTTTCATTTTTTGTACTTTCGTGAGTACAAGTAGAATGTCTTTGGAGCAATGCATAGCTTTGTAGACCTGGTCAATAACTCTATTCCCTCCGGTATTTACTGGTAGTTCCTTCACAAATCCATACATTTTTAAAAGAACAGATATCCTTTTAAGCAATTCAGAAATGTTTTCTAGGTACTCGTTTATATTCAAAGTCTGTTATCTTGCATGAACATTCCCCAAAACATGCACGAAACATTTTTCTCATATTTTGGGTTGTCAATATGAAATGTACTTGAAATTTCCCACAGCATCAGTTTTCTTTGTAAGTTTTTCAACACATTTCATATGCTTTGATAACAGATAATGTCTTGTTCTGCAATTACTTTCAAGAAAATGACTTCTCTGGTTTAGTACCTTTAAGTCCTATTAAAAATATACTAATGAGCTTGTTGTCATAGGAAACTATCTGTGTCAGACTGACTATAGCCTTTGGAGAAACCATTTACGATGAGAGAGCTTCCATTCCTGAGCATGACTGATATTAAGTTGTTGAATTACCTGCCCAGATAGTATTCCTAGCCATTGTGGTCCTGCTTAAATGACCTGACTCTTGTGGAAGCTAAGCTATTTGGAGGTCAGCATTTCCTGCAAGATGTGAGAACGTTTTTGCAAAGTTCTTCAATAGTAAGAAAAACGTGAACAGGTAAACACAATACGTAACACAGAACAAATTACCTATCACGATAAATTTGCTGGTAAGCTCTTCCCTGAAAAGGCATTTTTATGTGTTATTTGCATTCTTTTCTGTATACCTAAAGACAATATTATGAAAGTAGTACATTCTCATACAAAATTTGGAAATTATAAGATAGAATTAAAAAAAAATCAACAACCCATTCATGGACAATCACTGTCAACATTTTTAGGTATGTCTTTTGATTTCCTGTGCATGTTAAAAGATCATTAGGATATGTACATATCATTTTGTGTCCTTTTAAGATACCTTTCATTATTGTGCGTTTCATCTGTTATTCAATTTTGTATGGTCATAACTAACTATAGCACCTGTGTGCAAATAGAGACTCCCGAATTTTAGACTTGCCAGCCAACAGGCTATACTCATGTTTAATTTTCTGGTACCCATAGACATTTGGCCCATCAGACATTACAGATCCATGGATAGAAGATGTGTCTGCTTTGCTACATGTTTCAAACATTTATTTGCTCTTCCTTCATATTTTTTGTATATGTCTGTAACCTTTTGACCAAATTGCGGAGATCATTTTGTTTGCTGTGATAAATATAAGTACCAGTGTCTTAATTCACTCCTGATCACTGTTTCAAAGAGGCCCACAGGCACAAAATTTAAAGCAGTTTTCCTAGGATTGGAGATCAGTTGGGACCAGTATCTCCACGACGTCTCTTTCAGAAGAACCCATTCAATGTATATTATATAGCCTCCTGCTATATCCAATATGATACACAAAGGATTGATTGCAGCCTGTATTTTTTTTTTCAGGGGGTAGGAGCAGCTTTATTGTGGTATAATTTATGTACAATAAAATTCAACTTAAGTATGTTATGTAATGGCTTTTGACGAGCGTATACAGTCCTAGAACCACATGAGGATCATGATACGGACCATTTCTACTACCCCTAAAAGTCTCCTTGTGCTTCTTTGTAGTCAGTCTCCTCTCTCCTGCTTCTCTGACCTCTGGCAATCCTGATCACTTTAGTCTGGCTTTTCTGGAATTTCATATTAATGGAATCACACAATCATTTGCGTCTGCTTCTCACACTTAACAGAAGCCTCTTGAGAGCACGTAAGGTGTTGATATGTCCATGTGCCCTCCTGTTCGTTGCCGAAGAGTGTTTCATTGTGTGACTACACCACTATTCATTTATCCCTTCTCCAGCTGATAAGTATTTGACTTCTTTCAAGTTTTTGGACAACTGTTAACATAAATAAAGCAGCTTTGAACTTGAGTACACATCTCTGCGGGGACCCATGTTTCCATTTCTCTTGGAAGAGCACTTAGAAGTAGACTTGCTGGGCCATATTGTATGTGTCTATTTAACGTGACAAAGGAACACCCATTTATTTTTCCTGAGTGCAATTCTATTTTGCATTCCCAGAAGCGATGAATAAAGGGTTAGTTGCTCCGCATTTTTGCCAACACTTGGCATCTTCCATTTTTATAATTTATTTTTTTTTAAATTGTAGCCATCCTTGTGACATCTAGTGGTTCCATCAACCATTTTTTCTGGTGACTCACGATGTTGAAAATGTGTCATGCACTCATTTTGTCATCTGTATGTCTTCTTTAAAATCCTTTCCCTTTTTTTTATTGGATTGTTTGCTTTTCTTCTGGACTTATAAGAATTTGTAACACGGTCTGCATATGAGTTCAGATATGTTTATATGTGCACCCGATATTAGTTTTGCATATCCTTTTTTTCCCCAATCTGTAGCCTTTTCATTTTCTTAACAGTACCTTTTCAATAGTGAAGTTATAGTATTTAAAAAAATTTTTTTGTGAAGTCCATTCAATCATTTTTTTTCTTCTTGGATCCTAGTTAAAAAAATATTTGCCTATGGGCACCTGTGTGGCTCAGTCAGTTAAGCTACCAACTTCGGCTCAGGTCATGATCTCAAAGCTTGTGAGTTCGAGCCCTGTGTCGGGCTCTGTACTGACAGCTCAGATCCTGGAGCCTGCTTTAGATTCTGTGTCTCCCTCTCTCTCTCTGCCCCTTCCCTGCTTGTGCTCTCTCTCCCTCAAAAATAAATAAACATTGAAAATAATTTAAAAAATATTTGCCTAATCCAAAGTCACTAAGATTTTCTTCCAGAAGGTGGATAATTTTAGGTTTTATATTTGAACTTATGATCCATTTTAAAATTAATTTCTGGGGACACCTGGCTGGCTCATTTGGTAGAGCATGAGACTCTTGACCTTGGGATCATGAGATTGATCCCCCCCGTTGGGTGTAGAGATTGCTTAAGAAAATAAAATCTTAAAAGAAATTAATTTCTGGGTATGGTAATGAGTCAAGGTCAAGCTTTACTTTTTTGCAGTCTTTGTCTTGCACAGTTATTTAAAAACTTTTTATTTCCCCCACTGAATTGCCCTAGCGTATTTGTAAACAAACAAACAAACAAAAAATCCCCAAACCAATTAGCCATACATATGTGGGATATTTCTGGATTTTCTATTCCTTCCATTGAATTAATTTCCTATCTTGATACCATATATATATATATATATATATAGAGAGAGAGAGAGAGAGAGAGAGAGAGAGAGAGAGGGAGGGAGAGAAAGTCTTGAAATTAGGGCATATTATTTCTCTGACTTTGTTGTTTTGCAAAGTTGTTTTGGCTATTCTAGGTTCTTGGTATTTCCACGTGAATTTTAGAATCAGGTTTTGAATGTCATCAACAAAAGACTTTTACTCAGCATGTGTGAGGACCTCTCAATATGTAGTATGTTTTTATAGGATGGGGTGGGGGTGGGATGGAGGTGACGCATGTCTCTCTCACGCTTATCCTCTATTCCTTTAGCACTTCTCTCCAGTGTACGAATAAAGATGCCCATTAGTTAGTGGTGCTAGAATTTTCCAGATAGTTCCGAAACTATTTAGATAAATGACTACATGTTTGACGTGCAGTCCTAGCTCCTGAAAGCCATGGGGAAGTGTCAGGCCATGAAGCAATCCCATGAAAAGTAGGCTGAACCTTTTTCAACAGAAGCAAGATCCAGATTCTGATAATCATTGCTACAACCAGAAGTCAAAGGATTCTTTCTTCTCACGAGTAGAAAGCACCTCCATTCTTGCGGTCACAGCTCCGACATTCTTACACGCTCGTTATCAGCCTTGAATATGTATGGCAGTGGTACAGTGTCCCGGCCTTTATGGCAGCAGCTGTGATCACTGTCTTCCTTAAACTGACCCCTTTGTTCCTCATTACAGTTATGTCGTGCCAGAACTTAGACCTATTTTGTTTTAGTCCGTCTTCCTCTGTGCTCTCTTGTTGGATTTTTTTCTCTGGCAGGTAGAAGCTATCAGTTTATTGAGATTTTATCCTGTGCGCTGTTTAGAATGCCTGTTTTCTAGTGTATGTCATACTTGTGGATCAGACATTGACATTTGAAAAAAGCACTTAAGTTATTATATTCTGATTATCAAAATTCAAGCCCTTGAAGTAGGATAACTGAGCTAATGCGTGCCACATTCTGGCATCTCATTTGGTACCCATGTATTAATCAGAATCAGGGATGAGAGCGTGCTGTATCTAGCCTTGTCAAAATAAACATTAAAATACATTTGTTCTAAATAAAATCTTGTGTTGATTTGTCAATTTGTTTTATTAATAGAAAACTTTACACCTCCTGTCAAATCTTCTACTCAAAAAAATACCTGTTTCTGAGACAGACTGAAGTTCGATGATTAGTACAATCCCTCTGGGTGTTGGGGGGAGAAGATACCACCTTATCAGCATGCACCACTGGCCTGCCTTCACTTTCGGAAAAACAAAGGGGAAAGCAGCTATGGAAAGCAATTGATATTCCTGCACAGGTTGGGGTTGATATGCAAATGGATAAACACAAGATTTCCATTCTGAGTAAGCTATATAGGATCACACCAGCAGGGGTTTGCTACTGTATTCCCTTCTGTTTTTAGCTCTGTTGTCCTTTCAGAAGCTGTGAAACTAAGAATTTCTAAGGGATGCATTAAGGGATTCAAAGCCCCAGCAGAGAACTATGTAACAATTAGCAATCACACAAAAAGTAAACAATACAGCCTGCAACAATACAAGGAGGGCATTACGAAATGGGTTTTCAAATTTGGGGTGATACTGGCATAGTATGACTTTGTTACTCGCTATTATTCACCTCGTGCGTATGGATCTTTTTTGATGGTGTATAAAATGAACTGGTCTAGAGCTAATTAAGTAATTGTTTTTGTTCTTTAATTAAACTCTGACTCAGTGTCTCCCCAGGGGTCTGATACACATTGGAATCTACTTTTTGGTGGGGGGGGGAGGTGGTGGTAAGGCTACTTCTAAGGTTCCCTCATCAAATTTAAATACAGAAAAATCCCTATTTTGTGTAGCTCTACATTTCGGTAAATCTCTGCATTGGATCTTAGACTAGTTGAAGGACAATGAAGAAAGAGTAAACTGAGAGATCCAAGGTCTTCATTTTACCAAATAAAACAGGCCTATTGGGTCCTGCCTGCTTCCTGGTGAGAGGCCATCCTTTCCACACAGCCGTACCACCTGTCCCCCAGGAGGAGGCACACAGCCCCTCTGCCTTTAAGACCAATCTCAGCTTTAGGAAGGCAGGGTTCCATTACTTTAGATTTAACAAACTCAAACGTCACACTTCCTGTTAGCATTACTCTGACTGGAACCCAGTTATGGCAAGTATTTCTGGTTAGCTCTTGGTGCCCAGGTACTGCCTTGCTGATAATCCTTACTGTCCCCGGCTATTAAAGAGATGGGTCATGGTGGCTCTGTGACCTAGAAGCAGAAGGTCACCATCTAGAAAGGAGGGCATAAAATACAGCAGGACAGTCTCTTACGGTTTTATCTTATTTTTCCTTCCCTTCCCCAATGTTCATCTGTTGTGTTTCTTAAATTCCATAAGAGACTCTTAAATACAGAGAACAAACTGCGGGTTGCTAGAGGGGAGGTGGTTGGGGGGTTGGGCTAAATGGGGGATGGGCACTTGCTGGGATGAGCACTGGGTGTTGTATGTAAGTGATGAATCACTGGGTTCTACTCCTGAAATCAATACTACACTGTATGTTAATTAACTTGAATTTAAATAAATACATCATATAACTAAAAAATAATATAAAATAAAGCAGGAGAAGAACACAGTAGTTGTTCTAAACTTCTCCTGGACACTTATTCATGGGTTTCTTTGTGCCCACACCCTGGGTTGTGTCTTCAACCCCAGGGAATGAATCTGGTTCCAGGTCATGACTTCCAATTGGTGTCCTCATTTCGTGGTTAATCTAACTGCCTCATCTAATTAAAGACAAAGCATGTACCAGAATCTGCCTTTCTGCCTGGTGCTCATGCCGTTAGATGATATTGTATGGCCATCTGAAGGCAAACCCATCAGGGTTTCACTCTAGCCACCGTGTATCTGCCTTTCAGCTGTTTGGGTTTTCTAGCTTGGTTGAACCTGATGATGTAGAAAAATGAAATTTTGTTTACTTACCTTAGGAAATAAATTGTAATCAGATGGCCAGTGATGGTCTGCTCACTGGAAGAGACACTTCAAGCGGGAATGATTTATTTGATGAGATTGATCTCAGTTTAGGAAACAGTGCCCTGTCCTTTCTGCCAAGGTCTTAAATTGGCTCTTGAAGATTCACAAGGTTGAAAGGCCCTTTCAAAGGCAGAGAACAGGTAGTGGTAGGAGAGTGAGGGGAAGCTTGGTTGGTTGGTCTTTCTTTTAATTAGGGGTGAAAAATCGTTGAATAAGTAGCTAGCACAATTTGCTGGTGTGTGTGTATCTAGAGAAGCCCCAGGAGACATTGACTTAAGCTCATTGGCCTGAGCATTATCACCGGTCACGTGACCAGACCTCTGAAGGGAGGCCAGTCTCCAGATTTTTGTCTTGGTGGTTGGAGGCAAGCAAGCTAAGGGGAGTTACGAATGGTTGTTTTGTCTGCCATGGTGGTCTTGTCATTTCTCTGGTTATTCGGCCTGCAAGCTGGGTCCTCTGAAGGTTTAGCTTCTAACCATTATTCATGTTCATTTACTCCTTTATGCTCTTGGTTATATTTTTCTGCACATGCATTTTGTTCAAGTTCCAGATCACAGCATCTGGGACCCTTTATGCCCACCCTCACCCTCCTTTCCAGCTGGCCTCAACTTCCATTTCCTTAAAGACTTCACTCTTCCACCATGTGGACTCTTTCACTGTTTGCTAGAAGTGGCATAATGTCTCATGCACAGGTTGCCTCAAATATGTAGCTTTTACTCATTAATGAAGAGCTTCTCAATCAAGATCCCTTCTGGGAAGCCTTCCCAAAGGCCATCCTTCTGGTTTGTAAAGCTGATGATGCAGCATCATATTGGTTTTCTTGCATGGTCGTCTGTTCCTACACTCAAAGATTCCTTGGTCTAGTGGGACAGAGACATGGGAACAATGGCTCGCACATGGTAGGCATTCAGCAAATGTGCAGTGAAGGAGACTGTAGGAAGCTGAAGGAAAAGAACTAGCTTTTAGTATTTCCTGGTTTCCCTCCACAAGAGCCTAACACTGGTAATAATTAATAATCTACAATAGTTTATTTGAACAAGCTAGTTTGATTAGTTGATAAACCAGCAAAAAAAAAAAAAAAATTCGTCTTATACATCTACTGAGACTGATACTGCTGTTGGCCCATCATTTTGGTGGCCATTGTCACCAACTGCCCTGTGCGATCTAGGGAACAGAACATCTGTTTTCCTTTCTTTTCCTGTTCTCTCCTGTGTGCCCGTATTTATGTGACTTTCTTGTCTTTCTTTTTCCTTCTTTCTTTCTTTCTTTCTTTCTTTCTTTCTTTCTTTCTTTCTTTCTTTCTTATTTCATCACCATCAATAATGGAAATTTCATATCCCTCATTGTTCATCTGTTCATGTCTGATTACCATTATTGCCATGACTTGTCTCTGACTCAGTGGACCAGGGTCCGTCTTTGTATCCAAAAGCTGGGATAAATCTAAATATTCGAGCACAGAAATCATTTGCTATTCACAGCACTGACCTCTGGCACGCAGATTTTGTGCACAATACCATGAAATATGATTCATCGAGGAATGAAGAGTTATATCTTCCCCACAGAAAATAACCTGAAGACTACTCAGTCTCTTGCAGACTTTTAATTGTATTAAAAAATGATAATACTGAATTCACATTGCTTAATACATACTAATGCAGATCTTTGTTTTGTTTTATCCCTTCTCAAAGGATTTGAGGATCCACGGAATATCTATAGAAGTTGACAGAGAGGCTGATCATCTTGGAGTAGTAGTGAATCAGCTGGCTTGCCGAGAGGTAGGAGTATCCTTGGTAGAAGGACCGCCTAGACCATGGCAGAGATAAAAATAGAAAGTCCTATCTTCAGATACATGGTCTTTTTTACTGAGATGTAGCTGACACATAACACTATACTCATTTTTATAACATAATGTTTTGACATAGGTATATATGGTGAAATGATCACCACAATATGTTTAGTTAACATGCATCACCACACATAGCTACAATTTTTGTGTGTTGTGATGAGAACTTTTAAGATCTGTTCTCCCAGAAACTCTCAAATACACAAGACAGTATTGTTAACTATGGTCACTATGCTGTGCGTTACATCCCCAGGACTTATTTCTAGAACTAGGAGTTTATACCTTGTGACCACACCTACCGGGTCTTATCTTCTTATCTCTGTTTTTGTATTCTTAACACGCATACGTTTTTATGAACTACTGATGCCTCTTGGAAATAAAAGTCTGAAATTGGGCTTACTTAGGCAGGGTCTTATGGGGTCTTAAAAACAAGGGGGTCTTAATAACTTTGTTATTATAAAACTGTGTGCCTGTTTGATTTATTTTGGGTCGTTTATAGACCAAAATTAAGAAACAGGTGATGTTTTACTATCCTCATTCTTTAAGTAAATACTTATTTAGTGGTCACTGGGAAAAAAAAAAAATGTATCCTCTGGGAATTAGTCAGATGTGGGATTGAAGCCATATATTGGTGTGAGACTTTGGGGAAGTTGTTTAACTGTTTAAAACATTGGTTCCTACATCTACCAAAAAAGAAAAAAAAGACTAATATTCTTTATCTCCAGGGTTGTGTGGATGGGAGACTCAAAGATAAGTGCTCAAAGGAATACTGGTTGTTGCTATTAATACGATTACTACTGTTACCAGTTCTAATAACTGTTCTCAATAACTGCATGAAATAAGGCACTTTCACTTTTCTTGGGGCGGAGGGCTGTCATCGACTAATTATGCCACAAGACAGCATAATCTCAGGGCAGTAATAGAGGTAGGAACAAAACGTTATGAGATTAGAAAATAGGTAAATTTGGACTACATGGAGACCTCAGAAAAATCCCCAGGAGCGAGTATCTGTGGTGAGCCTTCAGAAATGAGCAGGGTCTTAATAGAATTCCTCATTCCTCCTCCTCTCTGCACTTAGTGCCTTCCTCAGAAAAGAATGTCGTACTAACGTCTATAGAAGAAATACTCTCCATTACTGTATTTGTGTGTAACTCTTGTGTGGAAGATACATGCGAGATTATATGGTTATGAGGGTCTACGGTTTTGTGGGTCCAGAGACCTACTGGATTTGAGGGAGAACCAGTCGCCTGGAAAGGGGTGTCTCAGGCTAGATAGCCAGACACCAAAGAGTCAAATCCAGGTGCTGCTGGATGTTTCTCTTGGACTTACCCATGAAGTCGATTGTCTATTGGAGATGTGGTTTCCTTTGGAAGGTTCTGGCACTGTCCCTATAGAGATGGACTTGGTATGAAGAGTTAGGAAGTCCAGAGACTTAACAGAAAAGTTGTGGGGATCCTTCGGTACTCTAAAGGAGCAGGCCCTCCCTGGATGGGAGCCAGGTGGACTCCGGAAGGTCACGCGCATCGGGGTTAGGATTCCAGCTCTGTCGTCTACCAATGGGTGACATTGGGCAAGTTACTAAATCTCTCTGGGTCTTGTACCCCTTACGACGTGTGAATAGTGAAATCTTCCTTGGATGACTGATGTGAGGGTTAAATAGCTCCTACTCATGGAAAGCTTCCAGACTGGAGTCACATAGTGCTAGTTCACTGTCTTCCTTCCCTCCCTCGTCCTCTCCATTTCCTCTCTTTCTGCCACCATTGTATTTGAGTATTCCAGCCGGTATCTGCTTTGCTAAGAGATTCCGAGAGGTGTTAGTCAACGCATGACCCAGAGCATGCCATCCCTGGGGGTGGCTGTGGTAACCAGAACCAAGCAAGAACCCCAAGAGGTAAAGCTCTGGTGATGGGGGGAGTGAGGGAGAACCAATACTCAAGCAGCCAACCTTCCTCCTAGGAGATCATCCTTCTAGTGCTAAATTTTAATGGTCTGCATTTTACTAAAGGACACGTGCCCCCTGTAAGGCTATCCACACTTTCATGCAATACTAAGTAAACGTACGGCTTCTCCTACTGTCATATAATGTTCCTCCATGTGAAAGGAATTTTAAAAATTCTTAAGCAATTTGGGAAGATATTTTTGGGAGGATGAGGACCAGCTGGGTGGCAGGGACATTTACTCTTAGGTCACTCGACTCAGAAGTTAAACATTTACTTTACCTAATTATAAGTGGCTCTGCCATAGCGGGACGGGAGCCCAGAAATTCCGGTTTTTAAATTGCTCAGCCTCATTTGATGATCCATGATGAATGGATTTCTCTGACTTTGATAAGCCTGGCCCAATAATACCCTGGCTGACATCATTATCTATCAGTGTTCAATTCTTTACTTGGGTCAGTAAATGCAAAGCAAAAGAGAACTGAGAGGCAGAAATGCTATGGGGCACAAATCTTTGAAGCTAAAGTGTGTTTGGCTCAAATGATCCAGTGTTGTAGCAGTCCCCAGTCTTTCTTAGCCCAGTGGAGAAAAGTTGTTTCCCTAATGAGCAACTGGGATTCGAGAAGGAGCTAATCCTAACTCTGAACTTGAAATTTGAAAATCATGGATCCTTAGGGAGGGAGGTCATGTTAAAATTCAACTTCTCCTTCACATGTGTATATGTGACAGTGTAACGTGGGAAAAGCACGTATGTTTGTGATGGTCATCTCTCAAGCAACGTGCAAGTAAGCAATCCTAAGTGACTAGACGGAGATGGTCTGCAAGTGTTTGTGAGTGAAACATGTCTAGTTCTGTAAATGGTCCTCAGGGACATGTGACAAATCGAATGGGTTAGAGCTAAGAGGGCACCGACCTGCAGGTATGCATGCATCACTCTCAGTGTGAAAATAGTCAGGAGTGCTGAGCATACGTGAGTCTGAATGCTGTTTGTGACTCTGATGCTACACGAGTCAGATGAAGAGGATTGAGAGAGGAATGACAAGAAACACATATGTAGAAATGTTACTGCTTTTTAGCATTGATCGTGCTGTTCACAAAGCACGTATGTGACTCAACTCAATAACAGTTTAGAATTCTAGTCTCTCAGAATTAACATTCGGGATATTTGCCCCATGACTGAATGCCTGGGGTTAAAATTTAGGTAAGTTTTAAAAGCTGGAGATGCTGCTGAAATAGATTTTTAAAAACCTCTGGCTAAATGGCGGTCAGCGCACGTCACATTCCAGGTTGGCTGAACTCAATCTTGTGAACAATGTCAACATCACCTCTGTATTCTGAGCCATGCTGATCACGTTCTGCCATGACGGGCTGGACATTTTTAATGTTCTCTCCTGAGTGCAGTATTCTCTCTGCTTCCTTTTCATTTTAGAATACACATGTATAAATTGTCAAAATCTTCCTCATTCTGTTATTTATTATATTTCATTGTTGAGTCTATTGGAGATAAAAACATGCCATTGTTATCCTGACCAAAAAAAGAAACAAAAATTCCTTGTTCCACATCTTGATAGTTACTTCCATCTCTCGTGCAGGAAGAAGTGGAGGCTGAATGAAAGCCTAACCCCACGTAATGAGAAATGCGTACATGCATGCAATCTGATGCATGTCTCGCAACCAACAAATAAAAAAAAATCATGTTTGAAAGAGGAAGAAATGACCCACATTTTGGTTATTACTTGGAATATGGAACATCAACTATTACTCCTGACTGCATTGTTTAAACTCTCTGCAGGAGATGTCTGCCCCCAGGAAATTCTCGATCCCCAACATGGAGGAAATTGTAATGGAAAAACCCATTACACTGACCCCTGCCAAGGGGGGTTTGACTCTAGTAGCAAAAAAAACAAACCAAAACAAAACAAAACAACAACAAAAATAAAACAAAAAAACGATAGTAAGATGTTTCATATCCACCCACCTTGTACTCCTATAGTCCTTGCTTCCTATTGGGTAACAGGCAAGACAAATTTCTGGATATATCTATGAAGTTCTAGAGGGCTGTTGAGGATGTATGCAAGGTCAAAGGCAAACCCAGGGTTTGCAATAAGGAGAATGGAAAAATAAAAATGAGATGAATGAATAAACTCAACTGAGTGCTCTTTGTAGTCAAGGAAGGAGAAATCAATACAAGAGTTAACTTCATGCCAGGTTCCTTACAATCATGTCATATAATCTGCACTACAACAGGAAACTGAAGCAAGGAGGGGTTAAACAATTGCCCAAGGTCATGTAACTGCCAAGAAGCGAATCCTCCAGTCGTCTGACTTCTTCACTTAGATCAAACTGCCTCCCAGAGGTTGTTGACAGCATTTATTTACCTGATTTTATGCAACACCTAACATCTGCCTGTAACACAACAGGCAGATCTATATGTTCAGGTAATTTTATCTGATGGCAACAAAAAGGCAATGAAGTTTTCTGCTGCTTATATCTGCTAAAAGGTTAGCATTCAGTGACAGGGTTTACCCGTCAAAGATGTCAGTGAGCATGTAATGAGAAAATATCACCAGTTGAGTAAAGCAACAAATGAAAATGATTAAGCATCTCCTGGGTGGCTCAGTAGGTTAAGCGTCTGGGTTTGGCTCAGGTCATGATCTTGCAGTTTGTGAGGTCGAGCCCCGCGTTGGGCTCTGTCCTGACAGCTCAGAGCCTGGAGCCTGTTTTGGATTCTGTGTCTCCCTCTCTCTCCCCCTCCCCCGCTCGCACTCTGTGTGTGTGTGTGTGTGTGTGTCTCTCTCCCTCTCTCAAAAATAAACATGTAAAACAATTTTTAAAAAATGAAAATGGTCAAGTTAGGAAAAGCGGTTAATGTCAGAGATGTGCGATGTCAACACGCCCTTAGTGGGTTCTATCAGTGTGACCATCTTTCAGTGATATCTGCGGATCTTTGTATCTCAACTTCATTTCTTTCCGAGCCGTTAATGATGCAGTCGTTGAGACGCCCGCATTCATTCCAGGCTGGTGTACCCGTGTTTCAGAATTTTCCCTTGTCGTGTTTTGGTATTTCCTTATTAAGAATATGCCATTTCTATATAGCTTTTCATATTTTCTCCCTAGCGTAGCTTAACGTGAAAACCGTATATTCAGTTAGATACTCCTCCGTGTCTACAAACACCATCAAAAAAGGAAAAATACGCCTGGCTCTGTGGCTATTTTCATCAGCTGTGGGTCTGAATGCTTCCGTGTGATTGAGATGCAGGCCCTTCTCATTTACTTCCAGGAAACAGTCCCAGTTGTCTGAAGAGTCAACACCTTCCGACAGGGACCATGTGGCCAGCCGTTCATTAACTCCCACAAGGCTCCTTGTGAATTTGCCTCTCTCCCCATGACCAGTGACACCGTCTCGAGAGCAGAGGTGGCTTAAAGCAATATCGTTTCCCTGTTTGGGTCCTCCAGGTATCACCAGGCATCGGTCCTGAAGGCAGCATTGTACCCGGGTTGAAGGTCTGTGATGGAACTAAATTGAATGCTAGATGCCGTTTTGGAAACTTAACATCGAGGATTACGAACAGCAAAAGAACAAAAGCGTGAAAGACTTTTGTTTGGTTGGTTGGTTGGGTCGAGACTGGAAAACAATGTAGAAAATCCTTCAGGAGCAGACTCTTTGAAAGGTGACTAACAAATACAGGGTGATGATCTAATTCGTTTACTGGTTTACATCTGCAGATCTTTGGCTTTCGCGCCGTATTATTTATTTTTATCATCCAGTCCATTTCTGTTGCTTCACATCCCTATACTCAGAGGTCAGGTGGAAGAGAGAATGTGAAGGCAATGCAAGAATTTAAGAAACAACTTGTGTTATTTCTACTTACCTGGACCACCGCTTCTGAATATTTTTTAATATCGGTTTTGTGATTTGACAGCAAAGCTAAAAATCCCGAACTGGCTCCACCAGTCTCATGTAGTTTCCAAAAGGCAGTTTCTGTGAATATCAAATAAGATAAAATGCACGAAAAAAAGAGGTACTTTTCCACTGAGCACCTATCTTGAGTTATGCCAAGTTACAGATGTGGGGACACCAAAATACAAGACATTAAACTTGCCAGCCAGTGGAGAGACAGACACAGGAAACAGAAACTGTGACGAACCATTAAGATCCCTAAAACCAAGGTCTGAGGAGCCATGATAATACTAGGGAGCCCAACAGAGGAGGACAGGGCACTCTGGGCAGAGGGGCCCGCGTGTGGAAAAACAGAGGGGAGAGATGATATTGTCACTGAAACCTTTAAGTAATTAAAACGGGGTAAACATTTTGGTAGAGAAAATGGCAAGGCCTGATGTATAGGAGTCTGGTTCATAAACAGTTTTGTTTGCCACGGAAAGCCATTGGCTCTTACCCTGTGGGCAACGGGAAAGCGCTCGTGAATTTGCAACAGGGGAAGCGATGAGTGGAAAAGCCTTGCGAGGCTGTCAGGGGTGGTTGGAGGAAGGAGTGTAGGAGCCGAGTGCAGACGTCAGGAGCTCACCGACGACGAGGCAGGAGCTCGCACAGCAGCAGTGAGCTTTGAAGGTGAAGAAGAGTGGAGCCGCCAGAGACACCGAGGGCAAAACGGCAAGGTGTCTGGTCCTAGAATCACCTTAATCCAGAAGACCCCGTGCATGGTCAGCGGCCCATCCTGTCTCAGGCTCACCATCCCCGGGCTCATTTCTCCCCTTGTAGCTTTCCTGGAGGGGAGGTTTTCTTTTCCATTTTGTAAGAGTTACGGGGCCCGCCATGAGTCTCGGAAGGATTCTTCTGCGATTTTCAGATGCCAAGAATGTTGCCAATGACATCACATTTCTAGGGTAATTCTTCCCAACTCTGTGAGGACAGGAAGCAGACCCGTCTGACCCCCCTGCTGGGTCCCCTGCACAGTGTCTGCCAGAGACTGGATGCTCCGTAAGGACTTGTTGGATGTGCCCGTGATAAACGGTGCAGGGCCTTGCCAGCAAGATATCCTGAGAGGTCAGAGGGGCAGACGGAGCTACGCGATGAAGTGACAAAGTTGTAAGCAGGCTCCGTGATGGACTTGGTAATGATAGAAACCATGTGTTGAGGTCTCGTACGTCTCATGCACCAACATAAACGTGTTTTGTGTGCATTATCTGAATTCTTACAGCAACCCTTCGTGGGTGCTGTGTTTATCCCCACTTTGCAAACGAGGAAACCAAACCTAAGAAGTTACAGTCTCGTGACTGGCAAAGCCCCGGCTTTCATCCTGCGTGAGTCAGGGGCAAAAACCTGCCTAAACCACCGTGCTGGATTTCACGGTGCCTTGAATGATGTGAATTCGGTCAAAAACGACTATTAAAATGGGTCAGTCCTTTCTTTCCGCCTTACATTTCCGTGTGTTTTCATCTGTGGATTGTTTCACGTCATTTCTCAATACACATGCCTGGATTTGACAGACGTGGGTTGTCTTCCTCCTCCCTTTCCATTCATCCTCTCCGTCCCCCCTAAATGATGATACGCAGTCGTTTGTTGGGGTGAAGGCGCTGAGCAGTTAGATCCATAGGTCTCCACGCCGTGTTTTCCACTCCAGCCTCTCTCTTGTGGGGGCTTGAGTCTCCCTGGCTCTCTCCCTTTAATCTCCCCTCCCCCATCCCTACGAGTTGGTAGGTAAAGCTATGGGAGGAGTAGCACTTGGAGGTGAAGGTACTATTAACACAGCAGGTACTGCTAGTGAGAACAGCGTCCTTGCAGCCTTCAAGGAAGATCAGCCACTGGAGGGTAGGGACGGGGTGTTCTTTATCTCCCTGTGCATCACCTCATCCACTGGCTGGCACCGAGAGGCACCTGAGAATTGTTTGCTGATCTACCGAAGTATGGACGTATGGGAGCCATTCGGGAGGAAAAAAACTCACCGCTCCTTTTTTTTTTTTTTTTAATTTTTTTTTCAATGTTTATTTTATTTTGGGGACAGAGAGAGACAGAGCATGAACGGTGGAGGGGCAGAGAGAGAGGGAGACACAGAATCGGAAACAGGCTCCAGGCTCTGAGCCATCAGCCCAGAGCCTGATGCAGGGCTCGAACTCACGGACCTTGAGATCGTGACCTGGCTGAAGTCGGACGCTTAACCAACTGCACCACCCAGGCGCCCCGCACCGCTCCTTTTATTTGCTGTGCAACATACTCTTCTTTTTTTATATGTTTTGGACACGTTCACACAGTACCTTCAACACAGACCTAGGAGCATCTTTTCCTTTCTCTCTCTGTGATTTAGCTCATCGCTAATAAATGTATTCATTATATACGGGGTACCATTACAAGAACAGACCTCTTACTTATCACCATGCAGATACACATGTCTGCTCGCCTTCTTGGTCTCAGATGAGTAGCTATCCGTATCACAAAGCTTCCACAGTAAACCGTCCTTGGCTTTCAATATGTCTCTTCCTTGAAAGGCTAATACTGCGATATGCTTTAATTTAATGGCAGATTTGGGTAATGTGCTCCCATTTTACAAATACTGTGGCTAGTCTTAAAAAAAAAAAAAAAAGAAAAGAAAAAAGAAAAACTTTTGACCATAAATTGTTCTCTGAATTCAAGAATGTCTCTTATTTGTGATATCAATTCCCCTTGTGCCTCGGACTTTGTTTTTTTTTCCATTTCACCTCCAAAATTCCATTGAAAACATCTGCTAAGGACTTATTTAAACAGCTAGTTAATGCTTTATAAAGCTCAGAGGCGCGCCCATCTGTTCCAGGAGCATTCTCTTTTCTCAAGAGCTAGATCATATCTTCTACCCGTCTGACAGCTGGGGTTGCATCAAAACTCTTAATTTCTCTATCAGTAGTATGGCACCTTGCATTAAAGTTTATACCTGATTTTTTTCTCTCTTGACTTGCTCTGAACAAATATAAGAACAATCAAGTTATTTCCTTTTTTTTTGGTTTTACTTAGCTCTTTCGATTTTGTTTTCATTTTTAGAGCCAAGAGGCCTTCTTTTTCTAATCTTTGTAACAAAATAGAAGTCAGGGTGTGGTTCCGATGGGTTACATTTCTGGCATCTTGCTCCTTGGACCCTGTCTGCAAACCCCTTGAGCTTACATGAGGTCCACAGGGATAATCTGCATACCCCTTACTAGAGAATGAAGACCAGTCCCAATATCCCCTCCATCCACTCTCCTTGGAATGTTTCTGCTTTCTCACGGATGAGGCAGAAGCAAATCCTCCATATCTCCCGACAGGGGAAAATTCTTTTCCAGCTCTTCAGATGGTCCCAAAGAAGTGCACTGAGATGACAGAGGAAGCTCCCTCTTCCCCTCCACTCCTTTCCGGGTGCTCAAAGCACAATTATTACTGTTCGCCACACAATCTGTTTCTCTCTCCTATGTCCATCATTTTATATTTTCAAAGTAAGCGAGAAGGTTCAGGAGTTACAGGACCAATTCTCAGAAATTTCTTTTGTTAGGGGCCCCTGGGTGGCTCAGTCTGTTAAGCGTCCGACTTCAGCTCAGGTCACGATCTTGCAGTTCGTGGGTTCTAGCCCCGTGTTGGGCTCTGTGCTGACAGCTCAGAGCCTGGAGCCTGCTTCCGATTCTGTGTCTCCCTCCCCCACTCACGCTCTGTCTCTCCTTCTAAGATAATAAACATTTAAAAACTTAAATAAAAAAAGAAATTTCTTTCATGAAGTCTGCGTGTGGGGATCTGTTTCATCTTCTTTAGGGTATCTGGTACCTGATATATTAACGCATCGGTTGACAGAGATTTAACTTCTGGCTCCACTTTGCTCACCGCATAATTTATTACAGGGACAGCAATTCAGAGGTCCTCATTTGCTCTGGTCTTCATTGCTTATCAGAGGAAATCGGATGGCCTCTTGCAGGCATTTATCCCCGACATACTCAAACGTTGATTCACCCCATTGGCTGCCTTTTTCTGATGTAAGAATCCCAGTTCCCTCAACCTTCGTCCTGCGTCCATCTTCCGTTCTTCTCCTGATTTTCAGGAATACCCTCTGCGAGGCGGCTACACACTTAGTCTCCTTTCTTTTGCTCCATCAAGTACAGGGATGCTGGAAGGAAGAGGTACCTCACACATGTCATGCTGACTTAAAAACTTAGGGTTTATTTTTGGCTAAAATTGAGGATTTAAGAAAGGGCTTATCTGACTGAGGTTTGCCCGAGAACACTGTCATGCCCGTAGGTGTCTGATTCCTTCTCAAAACAGAGCTCCTGTGTCTCAGAGAGCAAGCATAGGTCTCCATTTGGTCCCCAACCAAGGAAAATACTGTCAGTTCCAGCGAGTCAAATACAAGGTCATCTGTGCCAGTCCATTAAAAAAAAAAAAAAATCACCCAACTGCCATTGGTAGATGACGGTTTCTAAGCACAAATCCACAGACTGGAAAAAATGTGTGCAGTTGCTTTGCGTTGATGTAGGCATGGCTGTTTTTGTTTACCATGAAGAAAAAAATAAAAAGACTACTTCCTGTACTTTTCTTTACACACGACAAGAGCCATGTTTCTCTGTAAAACCAGTGTGCCAAGAAGGCTAGTAACAGAGCTGGAAAGTTATCCCGTATCCCGTCCCCCTTCCCATACTCTGGGGATGTGCTGGCTCATCGGGTTGGAATTGTGCAGCTGTTCTGGGATCTGAGGATCTCCACACTTTTGGGCAGGTGTGGAGATCCTGGCCAGGATCTCCGTGGCCAGTTTTTTCCTGCTGTGGAGAGAGTGGTAACGACAGGATTTGTGCATAGTTTGTTACCCAAACGGAGTCATTGTTGAACAAGATATCTTCAGGAAAGACTGGCAGGTAAGTCTATCTGCTAGAAGTGAAGCAAGTCTGTTTTTGTGTTTGTTTGTTCCTTCATTTGTTTTTTTAAGAGGCGGTCCATGGACAGCCATCTCTAGGGAACATAGCCAAGAAGGAAATGCATGGTTATCTTGATCGTTCTCCCTTGTTTCCTTTGGGGCCTTTTGTTCATCTGGTTCTCAGTCAACTTTGAGACTCGTTTTAATTTATGCTCTCATTTGAAGAACAAGTGGAGTGCAAGCTCTTTGAATGTTAGCTGACACCAACATTAGATGGCCCTCTAAAGAGCATTAAAGTTTTATTGTGGGCTCTTAGAGATTAAAACAAATCTAAATCCAAAGATCAGAGTTTCTAATGATAGAACTACAGGTGCAGGTGGTAGGGGAGACGTTTCCAGTACTCTCAGACTCATAGCTGGTCACTTCATCTATCTTTAAGGCCAGGATCTCTGGAAAGATGGTCATGTTTTACAGGCGATCATGGGCAAACTCTAAAATGTCCTTGTCGTCAAAAGTAAAACATAGAGATTCTAATTTGCATCATGGTTTTCTGGGTCTTTCTGGTTGGACTCTTTCCTGGAGATCTTTTAGATTTTCTTACATCCTGTTTCCCAGGCAAGGCATGATATACATTTCCTTACTGCCTTCTGAGGCTCTGGGGGCCTCTGGAAAGTTTTCCTCTCCCTTTCCCAAATTCTTTTGAAGAAGCTTCGTAGCAGTTTCAAGGGCATTTATTTTCCTGCAGAGCAGATGGAGGAAGACAAGAGCGGAGTGAACTTTCTCATGTTTTCCACCGAGAGTCAAGTGTTTTTATCCGACTTCCTCTTTGCACTTGAAGCCATCGTCTCTAAGAAACTGTTGTAATATCGAAAGCAAAGCATAGAACCAAAATTCATTGTCATAAAGAATATATATATTACGGGATTACTTTCAACTTTGTGAATCATTAAGACTTTTCCTGTGAGATAATTGTCTCTTGACTAGGCAATGGCTGCTTCTTTACCTGGTCAAATCCCGGCCTTCCCCTCCGAACGCTACCACCCAGAGTGATCATTCTCACATCAGTTACTCCATCAAATAGCTGGCATTTAATCGTGTACTGGCTTAAGTTTGCGTTGTTACCGTCCTTAAAACTTTACATTGTGTTCAGTATGTGTTATACCTTCATGACATCCCTATAGGGCTTTATTCTTCTGATCAAACGGGAAGTATAACAAGTATGGGGCTTCAGAACCCTATTTAATTCTAAATCTTGGGCTGGACACAAAGACACACATGGGTTCTCGAGTAGTTACTTTAACATCCTGGCAATCATTAATGTGAAAAAAGCAAAAAACACAACTGCTGAAGGGGGGATCTGTGATGCACCCAGGACGCCAGCACAGAAGACATGCTTGCAGTTACCGAGTGTGGACATGGGTCGTGAATGGACCACAACATAACCCCATGATGGCCGTTGTTTGGTGATGTCATGGGATAACTGTGAACAGCAGCATCAAAGCCACCTGAAGTACACCTTACGGTATGAAAATATGTAACTATTGGTTGCTAGGAAAAAAAAAAAAACAGAAGCAATATCTTTAAAAATAAGCTCATAGGGGCACCTGGGTGGGTCAGTCGGTTGAGCGTCTGACTTCGGCTCAAGTCATGATCTCACAGCTCACGAGTTCGAGCCCTGCGTCGGGCTCTGTGCTGACAGCTCAGAGCCTGGAGCCTGCTTGGGATTCTGTGTGTCCCTCTCTCTCTGCCCCTAACCCACTCGCATTCTGTCTCTGTCTCTCTCAAAAATAAATAAGCATTTACAAAAATAAGCTCATAAAAAAACTCCAAAAATAAATCTCTTCTACTTGCTCAAATCTGATCAAATTTACATGTGTGTGATGTTCAAATGAAAGCCAGTTATCCATTATCATTTAAGCCCACACATAAATGCAAAGTCATTAGTCTGATAAGGAAAACTGTATTTATATATCAATCATTATTTGTTGTCCACGGGGGATAAGAAATCCGTCTTGGTCCTCTATCATTCCCAAGTTAATATTTGGTTTACTGACATATCTTCGAAAGAGATTTGTATATACTATCAAAAGTGAGGCAGAAAACTAATATTCATTGAGCATCAAGAATATGTGAGGTGCTGTGTTATAATTTCAACCTTTATTTTATCTTTGCATCTGTGATCTGAGACTAGATATTGTTACCTCCATTATTTACAGAAGAGAAAAGCAAAGCTCTGAGAGGTTAAATAATATATCTATAGCTACATTTGGGGAGTGCCAGGACCAGGATACAATGCCAGGTCTGTAAACTCCAGAATGCGTTATTTCCAAACAAAAACACTTTGGGGAAATCACAAATGTTCACAGCGCCAGACTTAACAAAGACATTTTTAAAGTGCAAAATGTCATTTATGGGAAGCAATAACCTTCAGTTAAATAAACTGATGTGTCATTTACAGTTACTTTTCGAACCCCAGATGGACGTTAACTGGTCTGGTATTTCATATCCCCTTCTGCCCAGTCTCCTACCTACCCCACTTTGCCCCACTCAGGCTACAGGAACTTGCCCAACTTTCTATTGGTGTTTGTGGCACTGAGACCTTCGTCAACGGGGACCGGCTTCCCACATGCCTCGCGGATCCGTTTGATGTCCCAGGTATAGTTCTTGACCACAGAAGAGCTTTGTTCTCTGAGCAAACTGAACAGGAGAGGTTGCAGGCTCAGAGACACCAGGCACCATCATAGGCAAGGGGGAGGCCAGGAGTTGGGAAAAAACAGTTTTGAGTCAGAGTCTGAATGATGATGCATGGGGCACGGGGCTGGTATCACAGGGCCCAGTGCTCAGAAGGGTCCTGTGCTTGGCTTGACAGTGCTTCCATTCTGGAAGTCTTCATCATTTTATCTTCGAGCCTGTGTTTTGCAAGTGAGGCCCGATGGGATGAGGAAGCATGAATGTGAGCAGAGGAGATGTACATAAGGTGCACGTCCATTGTCTCCTGCAGTCCCATTTGAGCACAGTGTTTGTGATGTCCATGGGCACAGAGGTTCAGTGGACCCAGACACGTGGAAGTTTAGCAAGACTGAGAGTGAGCACAGGGTGAGCACTGCTGGCCCCAAGGGACCGTGCTTTCTGCTCAAATCAGAACTTTCAATGCAGACAAAGGGCAGTTGCACTGTAAGAAACATGACTACCAAGGAACCTTACCATGTCCTTTTATTTGTCAAACCACCTACAATGAAAACAGATCATTGAAGCAAAGAGACAGATAAGACGACCCAGAGTGCATGTCTTTTCTGTCCTAACTTAGTCATCCTCAGGGTGGAGAATTTGGTAGAATATGAGCATATCAACAAGTGAAATGAAAACAATTTTTATTTTTATTTTTATTTTTTTGTGAAGCATTTCCATTGTTTTGGTTGAGAATGAAATCTATATATACACAGATGCAAATACAAGCCTAGGAAACAAAAATTGTGTAATTTCAGTGATTCTGCTTCAGAGCTAAATGCACTTATATTTGCATTTAAAACTGGCATTGCATGATATAAAGATGAGCAGTAAAAATACTAATAATTTAAAATTTTAATTTTTTTAAAATTTGGAGCAACTTTAAATAGCAACCGAAAACTGCCATGACAAATTGAGAGATTGCAGAAGGAAGCTTTATATTTTAGGAACTTTAATGGCATTTTTCCTGCTTTTGGAACAAGGGGGCTCACATTTTCATCTTGCACTGGGCCCCACAATTCATGAAGCTGGCCGTGGTAGGGTGCCTCGCTTCTTTTCCTGAAGGCCAGCAGCTGGATTTATGCCCCAGTGAGGGAGATGGGTGGGGTTCTACTCTGGAGACACTGAACAGCTGCAGAAAAACAAAAACAAACGAAAACAAAAACAAAAAACCCAACTTCCATTAACTTAGGAGTTCACCAATAAACACTGGACTTCCCCCCCCACTGCCTGCCCCACTCACACTAGAGAAACACCTACAAGGGTCCGGGCCCTTCCATGCACACTGGATTTCCCATCCGTTTTAGGGCTTTGCTCTATGAACAGACAGCCAAAGACCTGCAAATATCAGAGGAAAGCTTCCAGCCGGCCAAAGGGCAGCCAGATAAACATCAGATCCCCCGGGGTGGGGTGGTGGGGGAAGAGGGCATGAGGAGACTATCTGATATGATAATGCATTGGGGGAAAAAACAAAAAAAAACCCTCCTGAGATTCCTGTAAATCAAGCATTTGAAACGGTATCGATGACTGATATATAGAAAACCACGAAGTCTCAAAAAGTGTGACAAAAATTGATGGCACGAGAGAAAGAAGGACATCAGAAAGAGCTACATGGCCTTTCTCTTATAATGTGACCACTCTGTGGTGGGTTAAATAAAATTCTTCTATGACTTTACTTGGAGGGTCTAGTGAGGACAAGTAGAAAAGAGTGCAGGAAGCCACTGCTCATCTAGCAGCAGAAGTCAGGGTAATTACCGAGGATGATGGGGATACCCTCCAGAGGAAACAGACAAGGAGGTTGGAAGCGATGCCTCCCGGGAGCACGGCCGAGCAGCGAGAGGCTGAGAGAGTAAGCGGGGCTGGTTGTTTTTCTTCAAACCTCCTTTACTTCCCTTTAATTTTTAAACTCTGCACCTGCATTGCATGGACGGATCTTCGCGGTAAAGGAAAGGAAATCCCATAAAATGAAAAGAAAAGGATGTCGGTCGCCTTCCAGAGTTTCCAGGGAGGCTGGAGAGGTATGGTTGGGAGCGGGGCAGGGACCAGAGAAGCGTCGTGGGGAGGACGCGGCGGCTACCTCCGCCGGGCAGCGCGGGCCCTGGCCGGCACCGCCTTCCCCGCCGTGGCGTCCGGGAACCTACCGGGGAGCACGTGCCCTCCGCCCTCCCTGCGTCTCTTTGTGGTGGCCCCCGGGTCCCGTGTCTTGGCTGGTGGGGTCTGATTGGCTGACGAGGTCACGAGTCCACGAACGGCAGCCAGTTTGGTGGGGGTAGCAGACAAGAGGCCTTTCTGTAGAGGGGATGAACTCTGCTTCCGGGAAAGGTTCGTATGGCAGAAGGTGTCTAATTTCCAGGAAGGAGATTCGGATGTTGGGCAGCTGAAAAGAAGAATATCAGAGGCATATTATGGTCACTTTCTGATGAAAGTACAGACCACTTTAAGCATTTTTGTCTTCTTCCCTCTGTCAGGCAGATTTTTAGGGAATCATAAGCTTTTGAGGGCTTAACTCTAGGGGAGGATTCATAGTATCTATCATCTATCTATCTATCTATCTATCTATCATCTTTCTCTTCTTTTTATCAATTTATCATTTTCCTATTAGTAAATCTACTTACCTTACACTATGCCCAAGTGTTGTCATTAGTAAGACAATGGTATAACACAGCAGATACTCTGGAAAAGTGTGTGTGTGTGTGTGTGTGTGAACAGCAGAAGGATGCGCCAGGGTGGCTCAGTCAATTAAGCAGCTGACTCTTGATTTCAGCTCAGGTCATGATCTCACAGTTTGTGAGATCAAGCCCCACGTCTTGATGGATTCTCTCTCTCTCCCTTTCTCTCTGCCCCTCCTTAGTTCTCTCTCTTTCTCTCTCTCTCTCTCTCAATAAATAAATAAACGTTAAAAAATTTTAAAAAGAAACACACATTCCAAGGGAAACCAGGGGACTCTACAAATCAAAAACTTAAAATAGGAATGAGATAAAGACGACCACTCTACCTAAAGAAAAAAACAGAGCATCCCCCAAAATTAAAAAAAAAAAAATGCCTGTCTTACCTTCTCCTTCATTAAAACTGAGGAGTAAGCAGTGCCTTTTCAAATAACTCTCCAGGAGCCAAGCGCAAAGTTTGGGACAAACCGTGGACTTGCCTGTCATTTCTGTAAGGACTGTGCGTGATGTTCACACGAGCCCCTGGGGTGGGGAAGAGGGCTCTGCATCAAGGAACAGACCGATGGTGAAGGCAGCACCGGAAAGCCCATCATTTCTCCAGCCCATACACACCCGGGAGTTGGGTGTGCCATTTGTTCAGTTGGCCTACGAGAATAGGTTCCTATTAACTAACTTTGATCCTAGTGATCTGGAGCCGTCCATAGGAAACCAAGAGGGTTCACAGACACATTTGTTGCATATTTCAGGTACTCCCCAAAGGTTTGGTGCTGTGAGGGGTGACGGGGCGGGGAGGGAGGAGACGGATATGCCAGCAAAATCGGTATTCCAGGAAAACAGTCTGAGGGCCATGCTGCAGGGGGTTAGCTCTGATTGTTCTAGATAATGAGCGTGTGCTACGTCCTCATATATATTTACATTATAAATGTATAAAGGCACACGCACACACAGCAGTATCTTTAATTTGAGCAAGTAAGACATTTCGGCTCCCTACCTTTGGCTAATTCTCTAAGCTGCGAGGTTTATTGTGCTGTAGAATACTCCTCCACCTGGATGTAAAGCAATTTGCATTTCCTCAAGTGTGAAACCAATTCGCTGCAGGTATAGACCCAAGTAATTACAAATATCAGATGCAAGTTTAGTAATTGCATGTCTTGTCTGAAAGTGGTATTCATAGAAAATATAACTTGAGGGGAGCATATCAAGAGTTTGTTTGCCTGAAGAACAAAGCCCTCGCAGATAGCTGGTGAGCTGCGATCAGGTTGAAAAGTCAGTCTAATCTCTACGTTTAACGAGGTTGATGAAGAAAACTCATTAATTCCAATTTTTGGAGAAATATGTTCACGCCGGGCATGGAGGAAAGGAGGACTTAAACAGGTGGCCTGAGATTCGGGAAAAAGCCCGATTGGTTTTAAACTGCAACTCGGAACGAAGACAGAATGTTGATACTATCAGCGTCTGGCAGGCAGCTCGGTGGAATATTTAGCCTTGCTAGATTGGGCTTCATACCAACCAGACGAGGTTTATTTCGGAAACTGGAAATCTGATGGAGATATGACGGAGATATGAGGGCAATAACCCTAAGCTGGCCCAAAAGAGTGCTGTGTGCAGGTGATTTGGGGGTGTGGTGGGGGTGATATGGGGGAAGAAAGGCAGAGAGGTTTATGATTGATTTTTTTTATTTTTTTTTAACGTTTATTTTTGAGACAGAGACAGAGCATGAGTGGGGGAGGGGCAGAGAGAGAGGGAGACACAGAATACGAAGCAGGCTCCAGGCTCAGAGCGATCAGCCCAGAGCCCGACGCGGGGCTCGAACCCATGAACTATGAGATCATGACCCGAGCCGAAGTCGGACGCTCAACTGACTGAGCCACCCAGGTGCCCCAGGTTTATGATTAATTTGAAAGAAGTAAGACATATCTCTTACCTGTAAATAATTTAAGTAGAAGCTTTCTGGGAGAAAAAGGCATCTTAATAAAGTCAAATAATCCAATTGGCTCTTCTGCCATTTCGGGTCTTTTTGGTCTCTGTCGTGTCCACTGATGTAAGTTCTATTCCCTGGGTCTCCTCTGCAGAAAAACTCAATCCTTCCTTCCCATGACCAGTGACACTGTTGAAGGCAGCTGTGGTATGTTCTGTAATTGTCTCTTTTGAGGATCGGATACTCCTGTTTCCTTCAAACCTTCCTCTTCATATATTCAGCCATTTCCTCCGCCTGTTTCTTTTCCCAGAATTCATTCGTCAGACATTTATTGTGCACTAACTGTATGCCAGGCATGCCCAAAGCTAGGGCTCTGAATCAAAAAGGATCTATTCCCTTCCATAAAGGAGGGCTGAGGCTAGTCGTGAGACAAATGCAAAATCTATGCCAGAATAGGTGCTATACTAGGGATATGCATAGAGTCTTACGGAAGAAGCGTTTGTCTGTTTTGTGCAGAAATAAGCAAAATGTGTCGGGTAGGGTTTGATACAGAGCAGAGAGGGTCTCTTGTGTCTTAGGATTTAAAATCTCTCATCTGCAACTATACTTATGTGCCCCTTTTCATACCTAATGCCATTTATGTATGCCTTTGATCTCTGTTTCTTTGTCATACTTGTCAAAAATTGTTTATTTTATTATTATTTTTATTTAATTTTTTTTAATGTTTATTTGAGAGAGAGAGAACATGAGCAGGGGAGGGGCAGAGAGAGAGGAAGAGAGACAGTCCTAAGCAGGCTCTGCAAGTCAGTGCAGAGCCTGATGCAGGGCTTGAACTCAAACTGTGAGATCATGACCTGACCTGAAATCAAGAGTTGGTGGCTTAACTGACTGAGCCACCCAGGCACCCCAATTCTTATTTTTATTTTTAATAAAATAAATTTTATTTCATTTGTATTATTTTAATAATTTTATTATTTAATAATATTTTATTATTAATATCTTCTTTTATTGTACCAACTCCTTCTACTTTAAAAATGATTTTTGTGTCACTTATAGCTTTCTGAGTTTATTTTCAGTCTTCTTGATCTCTAGTATATTCTTTTAATTCTATACATTTCCTCTGGGTACTGCTTTAGCCACATTCCAAAGATTGTTTTTTTAATGTTTATTTATTTTTTGATAGAGAGAGAGGGAGAGAGAGAGAGAGAGAGACAGAACATGAGTGGGGGGAGGGCCAGAGAGAGAGGGAGACACAGAATCGGAAGCAGGCTCCAGGCTCCGAGCTGTCAGCAAGAGCCCGACGTGGGGCTCGAACCCATGAACCGTGAGATCACGACCTGAGCCGAAGTCGAACACTTAACCGACTGAGCCACCCAGGTGCCCCAACTCCAAAGGTTTTGGTGTATGAGGTTCTCGTGGTTGCTCAGTTATAAACAACTTGTAAAGTTGGCTTTGTCCCACCCCAAAGTTCTCGCAGTGACTCTCCTCAGATCCTGACGTCCCTGCCAAGAGGACGCTTGGAGCACTCACCCCTGCAGAGGGCCACCCTCCTTACAGGGTCCCTTTGCCCTCCACAGCCATTTTGAAGGGAGCAGCAACATGGCTCTAATTAGGGTGGACGGTGAGGGGAGCTGGCAAATGGGTATGTTTTTCTCAGCCGTGTTGCCAACGTGAGAAATTGAGCTTGGAGAAAGACCCCTTGCCAGAACAACTAGTTAAAACAAGAATGTTGATTGCGTCCGGATTTCATCAGAATGTGATGAGGTGCATCATTAAGCAAGGTGGGAGGCGGTGGACTTGTGAACATCTATTCTCCTCACTCAAAGCGGCAGGGTTCAGCGTGAGCACAGGTGATCCTCGTAAAGCTCTGTTTCAGGTGGGTGCCTGCTGGGCTGGCGCTCAAGGCGATGATGTCGCCCATTGGGTCCTTGCTCTGTTCCCTCCCTTCTTAAAATCACTTTGCCTTCTGAATGCAGTGGTCTCATGTTCCTCTTACCTCTTTTCCTATGAAAAGCCGCCCTTAAGAAAGGATCCAGAAAGTCCGAGATACAAATGATGGATACTTGATGTACTGCCTCATCCAGACGGACACTCGTTTTAAAGGGAACACAAAACCTGAAGTTGAAGGAAATCAGCGTGATTTGTAGACCTACGGGGGACTATTTGTAGGCAGCAGGAGATCCAGACTCTCGTGTGGGTGGGGGCTTGGCTGGGATCTTAAGTGGATGAAGAAGTTTAGGTGGTTCTCCCTCAGAGGCCATCCCCCCCTCCCCCGCCCCCCGGGGACCTTCAGCTGTATCTGGAGACATTTTTGGTTGTGCTAACTGCTGTGGAGGGTACTTACTACTGGCATCTAGTGAGTAGAGGCCAGGGATGCTGTTAAACAGCTTACAATGTGTAGGACAGCATCCCCCCGCCTCACCAAGAATTATCTGAACCCAAATGCCAAGAGTTCCGAGGTTGAGAATGCTTGGCTTAGAGAGACATGTATTTGGTAGTGACATTGGACCCCGTATTGAAGATAGAGCAGGGAGAGCTTCAGTGTGCTGACTGGAGAGCACCTTCCTTGAATAAAAGGGCTCTCACTCTTTAGCAGTCAACTTATTGTCCCATGACCCAGTGTAGACAGATCTTCTGACTTCTTCGGAGAATTAAAACAAAACAAAACAAAACAAAAACATCTTTTTACATGAAATTTCTACATTCAAAAATAGCAAGCTTTAGTCCAAATGAACAATGGTTAAGGGAGCCACACCAGACTCAGCTTCCCAGTGGCTACTTACAAGCCCTGACCCAGACAGTCTTGCCCCAGCCACGTAGTTGTGGGCTCTAAATCCAGGGCTTCAAGGTATCTGGAAATTTGTGGTCATCTGTCCTGTCCCCAAAGACCACGACCGTACTACTGAGGCAGGAGCCAAGGAGAGGTCTGCTTCAGCTGTGTGGGGGGGGAAAAAAAGTATGAATGTTCTAAAACTGTTCTAGCACCATTTGACATAGTTTCCCAAAGCAATTTTACCTGTTCCCATTGTAAAAGTCTCTTGGGTTCTGGATTCAGATTCTGGACATTTCAGATTCTGGACCTTTCTCTCACTAATCCAAGTATCTACTTGACAGAGTTGTTGCAAGGATTAAGGAAGAGAATATACATGAAAGTCTGTAGTGTAGAGTTGTGTGACACTGAAAGAATTGTTAGCGGACCCAGATGCAAAGATAATACGACACTGTTTGACTGAGACTGTAGGTTTTTGTTTTGGGTGTTTTTGTTTTGTTTTGGGTGTTTTCTTTTTTTTAACTGGGTAGAATTAGTGACCAGCTCCTGGGATAATGAGGTGAGTTCACTCAGCTTGAATTTGGAGGGTAAACACATGTCCTTTGTGTCTGGGAGGTATGCTTGAGATTTCCTTTGTCTCTCCCTGCTTTGGGGAAAAGCAAATTTGGCATGGCCTTTGAATGTCTGACTCCCCCACACTTTTTTTTTTCTCTAGTGTGGAAGCTTTGTAAATTTGCCTTGTTAAAAACAAGCCCCATCTTCGTACCTGCTGAAACCTAGTTCTCGTCCAGAGGCTATGCGATGAACAAAGGGGGCTAGTAATACCGACCGCACGGGGTGCAGACAGCCCGGCCCACGCAGGTACACCGCTCCAGCCGGGGAGGGCGGCTGTGTGTAAAGGACGCCTTTTATTGTGACTCTTTCACCTCCCCCAGCCCAGCCCTGGGCCGTGAGAAGAGGAGCGTTGTCAAAGAGACAGGCCAATTTTACCCATCTTACACAATAGCGCATTACAGACTTTCCAAGAAGACGCCGTTCAGGGTGAATCACCAAATTCAGGATGAAAAGGTTTTGATTTGCAAAAGCGCTCAAGCATTTCTCCTTAGAGCCGGAGATGGCAAGGCAGGAACCGACGTGCGTGCAGCTGCCTCACCTTTGGGCCAGGTGCACTGGCACGCGCTCCGAGGTGGTGCGGGGCTGGTGCAGCCGGCATTCACAGGCGCCTTTGTCACACCCTGGGTGCCCGGGGCCGTGAGTGCCTTACTTAAAGGCAGAAAAGAGTGAGAGGGTGCTGGTGATGGCGGGGTATTGAAATGTGCGGAACGGAGTCGAAACACGAATTGCAGGTTCACGTCGACTGGAATTACTGTTAAAATTTTCTGGACCTCAATTGGGTTTCGTGAACACAGGGAAGAGGTGATGAGCGAGGATGCTAGACTGAGGATTGTATCATTTGGGATGATTTCAGCTACAAATAGCAGAGAAATCTCTCTGAGATGACACAAGCCCTTCTACTCAAAGTTTGGGCTTAGAACTAGCAACATCACCCCCACCCGGGAGCTCGGAATTGTGGGATCCTCAGCTCCAGCCCACCCCTTCTGGATCCGAATCTGCATTTTGACAAGAGACTTGGGTTACTTGTCTGCACACATTGTAGTTTGGGAAGCACAGCATTAAACAAGGACCTTTTTTTTTTTTTTAAATGCATTTCAGATAGCAAGCCGGCTAGGGGTCAGCAGTGCGGGGGTCCTTAACTCAGCAAGTCAACGATGTCAAGGAGGACCTGGGTGTTTTCCATTTTTCTGCTCTGCTGTGCTGTGTGTGCTTCCTTTTCCACTCAGATTCATCTTTCTGTGGTCACACGATGGCTGTAGAAGCTGCAGGCTTTACCTCCCAGCACAGCGGAGGGAGAGGGTAGGAAAGGGAAGCTTCCCCCTCCTATAGGCCTTTTTGACAGCAGGGAAACATTTGCCAGAAGCCACTCAATAGATTTCTCCTCGTGTTACACATCTCATATCCGATTGTCTAGAACTGCAGCGTGTTGCCCATTCCTAAACCGGGTGCTGGCAGAGGGACTAGAATAAGGACGGTTGGCTAAGGCCAATGCACATTTGCCCTCTGGGACGAGGTAGGAGCCTGGCCTCCTTGGAAGCACATGGTGTAAGCATAAACACAGTGTGTTTCTGTAACTGGGAAGAAACAAAGGTGGGTAGGGGAGAGAGCTGGTGGGAAAAGCAACGGTGTGCGTGCTGCAAGAGCTTTCTGGAGGCTGGTCACTTCTGCCTTGGGACATGAAGAATTTCCTCTTGAATGTTTGAGAGTTGAAAAAGAACTCACTCTGAAGGCCCCTCCTATGACTGATCCAAGAGAGACTGTCCCAGGGACCTATATAGCCTTGGATAGTTTGTGCCACAGGAAATTGTTAATGATAGAACAATGCAATTTTACAATTTTAGGCCTAGACAGCTAGGAAGGATTCTTTTCAAAAAATTTTTTTATGAAAAAAAATTTTTTAATGTTTACTTATTTTTGAGAGGGAGAGAGACGGAGAGTGAATGGGAGAGGGGCGGAGAGAGAGGGAGACACAGAATCTGAAGCAGGCTCTAGGCTCTGCAGTGCTTCCCAGGCTAATGCGAGCACTTTCTCCTTTCCGGCTCCCTCCCTGCTCCCTTTCTTTCTCCTGCACAGAGCCCGACGCGGGGCCTGAACCTGTGAACCACAAAATCATGACCTGAGCCAAAGTTGTACGCTCAACCGACTGAGCCACCCAGGTGCCCCAAAAGGATTCTGTTTTTTTTTTATGTTTATTTATTTTTTTAGAGGGAGGGAGACAGAGTGTGAGTGGGGGAGGGGCAGAGAGAGGAGACAGAATTCATCCGAAGCAGGCTCCAGGCTCTGAGCTGTCGGTACAGAGCCCGACACGGGGCTCAAACCCACAAATCGTGAGATCATGACCTGAGCCAAAGTCAGACACTCGATTGACTGAGCCATCCAGGTGCCCCTTTACTGACTTACTTTGAAAGACTGGGATAGATCCAGTGGATCCCTGAGCCTGTATTTTCCCTCTTAAACTCTTATTTCTGAGGGGCCGAAAGAGAAGAGGCAAATACAGCATTAGACTGCTACAGTAATAAACGTATCATGTTTAGGTCAGAGGAGACTTTCTGCACACTATTCTTTGCCCTGTTTCTGACCACTTTGGGAATATTGGATTAGTTCCTAGCACTGTGTTTTAAGGAGGACATTAAAAAGACCCTGGGTAACGATGATGATGAAAAAATTACGGACAGACATTATACTAAACACTTAAAGTTTTTTTTCACTAAATCGTTACGAAATCCCTTTGAGGCAGACATGCCAAAGTTGGAAAAAACTGAAGCTCAGGGAAATGCATGAGCCTATGGACAGCTACTTAACAGTGGTGCTGGGATCTGAACTCAGAACCATCTGACTCCAAAGTCTATGCCTTTCACACCACGATAATCATTAATTTATCTAAACATTTATTATATGCTAGGCATTGTTCTAGGTGATTTATCTTAACAATCCTCACTAAACACCTAGGAAGCGGGGAATATTTGTTACTCCATCTCACAGGTAAGGAAATTGAAGCTTAGACTCTCTGAGTAACCTACCTGTATCCACACACCTGTCCCTGGGTGCGGGTATGAACCTATGCCCGTCTGACTCCGGAGCTCCAGGGCTCACTGCTACCCTATTGCTTGCAGATGTCAGAGCAAAATTTCGTATCCTCTCTTGCTCAAGAGAGCAGAATTAGGATTTGGAAGAACTTTCTAAGAATCCGTCTGTGCCAACAAGACTATCTCAGCTACAGGAGAGCTGGCTGGAAGTAATGAGCATCGCGGTCAGGGACGGTTGGCTGAACTCACCATATGTAAGCAGATGTCGAATCGGGTCATTTCCAGAGTCTTTGTCAAGAATAGGGGTCTGTAAGTGGTCTGCCTTTTTAGGGGCCGGGTCATTTGGCGATTGGAAGGGTGCACTTGGCAAGAGGAAGAGGTAGGTGGAGAAAGATTCCATTATCTTCAGGTTCTTTGCTCCCCCACACTCAGACCCCACCGCTGGCTCTCACACTCCGGCTGCCCACACTTGCAACTTACTGTCAGTGATGCTCTTTTCCACATCTGGACCAGTCTGTTTCCACATTTTTCCTTTGAAATAAGACTTGGACCCGTATTTAGATATAATCGCCACTTCCCCAAACACCCACGCTTGATGATCTAAAAGCCTGTGTCTTCGCGTTGTGAGCGACGGGTTAGCGCTTCCCTGAATGCAAAGCTGGGGTCACACTCAACTGCGGAAAGTACTTGCCCAATTTCTGTGGACTTAAGATTAGTCCGTGGCAGCCCTGATTTGTTCTGAGAAACGTATACAAATAGAACGTTTGCCCAGAGAAGCATTTCCAAATGTCTCAGGCCAGCTTAGCTCCATTCTGGGAAGAAACAGAATGATGGCTCAGCGACTTGAAACTCAAAAAAGCGAAGGAATCCTGTCTTTGAAACAGGGGGCTGGGGCTCCAAAGGTGGCTTCCCAGGCTAATGCGAGCACTTTCTCCTTTCCGGCTCCCTCCCTACTCCCTTTCTTTCTCCTGAGCTCTGCTCCCTTCTGGTGTCTGCCTTTTCACTTTGAAAACCATTGGTTTCAAAAAGGCATCTTTGGCTGTTAGTTTTGTGTGTATCTGATTTTATGGGTTTGTGGAGCTCCTGAAATTAAATTAATTTTAAATGGGTTTTAATTACTAATGCTTTGGGCCATTGCCTTTCGCAAAGTCAACAAGACAATCAGGGTTACCTTAGTTTGTCTCTTTGAGGACTGTACGCATTCATTTGGGCTCCTGGTACACAGAAGAGCTTTCGAACTAAAAAAGTAAACACATAAAATAAAACCACTGCTATATTTGAACATCTGAATTTATTTTTCTCTCAAAAAAAAAAAAAAAAACAAAAAACAAAACAAAAACCAGCCACCTTTGACTTAGGAAAGAGGATTTTACATGTGCCCGAAAGGATTTTTGTTTGTCAATAATATCTCATTATTTTTCAAAGGTGGGGCGAGTCTCTGTCATAATATTATGCTATGTAAATGCCAAAGCAGAAGGTGAATTATGACCCGTAGGTTTGAATTCTCTTCTCGGCCCCACACAGAATACTTTGTATGTGACATTTGAGAAATGGGATTGCTTCTCAATATAGTGTCCCCTCGTAAATTGAGGGTAATCAACTCCTAGCTCAAGACTGAAGGGATAATGAGATGATGTTCAAAATGGCTTTTAAGTTTCTACCTATAGAGGTTGAAGGTGAAAAAGGAATAATGCAATGCCTGTGAGTACCCCCTCCCAGGAGGGAAGGCTACTCATGCTGCTCCCAGTGGAATGTTCTGTTCAATCAGGGGCCATCACTTGAGTGCTTTGATAATAAGCTCAGATTGACTGCAGATAAAAATGAGAAAGGTTGATTAAGTCATTTAGTCCCTTGACAATTTTGCAAACCAAGTGATTTCTGTAAGGATCAGTCTTAAAAGCATGGATGGCTGCCCAAAATAACCCAAGTTCTGGGTTCTACCCACTGCCCCTTCTCCTAGAAAATATTGCAAGATTTTGGCTGTTTTCTCTGAAAATTAACATCAAACTTCCTTTCTCTAAATGTAGGCTATTATTATTAACGATTCCCAAGTGGTCTGTAATACCTCTTTCATCCGTCTTAGTTGAAAATGTGCTAAAATACACCCAGGTATGGTTGCCAGCTGGTTAATTCATTAATCAGTTACATTCATTGTATAGTGTGGCCAATATAAGAATTTTTCTAAGCAGAATATAACTCTATATCTCAGTGTCCAACTATATTAATACAGAAGATCATCAGAAGGAAGGAGTGATTTAAAATAAACGCTCTGAATTTGAGCTACTTGGGACAAATGCAGAAAGACAAGTAACTTTTTTTCCCTTTTAGTTTCTCCCTAGAACTGACTTCCCAGCAATCCTACTGAAGTCACAGAATACTGCATGTGCAAAGCCAAATTAAAACACAGGTAATTATTTATCAGTAACACCAACACATTGCGTTTGTCTAATGCTTTACAGTTTCTAAAGTGGTTAAGCTCATCCTCCTTACCGTACCAGCTTATTTTTCTTCAGACGTTTTTAAAATAATCTATGCAATTGTCCTGCCTTTATAATAGAAGTCATCTTCATTTATTTAGTCCTTGTTGGGGTCGTGTCTGTTTGAAAATTTAAGAAGCAGATGATGTCTGAGAATATTCCTGAAGCTCAGATTCCAAGGTGAGGCATAAACACAGGCAGACATGTGTTCCACCACACCCCCACACACACCACACAAATACACACCACACACACACACACACACACACACACACACACACACAGCTTCTTTCCCCTTTTTCTTGGCTGATATTCCCAGTCAGAAATGACTTTTCTTTCAAATCCCCCTTGATAACTCATAGTATGTGTTATTGCTTTCAATGGCTGCCCACCACTGGAGTTTTCTTTAAAGGCAAAGAGTCTGGATAGGAGAAAAATGAATCCGAGGAAGGAAAAAAAGAGTTTGAAGAAGAAAACACAATTAGGTAAAAAAGAGAAAAGCAAATGACGTACCTTTTAGTTACGCGATCCTTCCCAAACTGTGCTTTTCTCTGTGACATATAATTTAGGCTCCACGTGGATTCTTAGTAGTTGGGAATACATTTGGAATAAATTGTCTTGTTTTGATGACTCTTAAATATAGACCACTATTTGAAAAAATCATAACTGATAAATTGTTTTCTCAAACAGGACCAGCGGAATTGACCAGAAGGAACCTCAGAAAGGAAACAGGAGGGGAGGTATGTGGTGAAATGCTGGGGTTTGATAGGGTCACAGACAGGCGTGCTGCCGGCTGCGCTCTGTTTGTACTCAGTTTTCCTTCAAACCCAAAACTGCTCTTAAAAATAGTCCAGTCAAAAAGAAGCAGCATTGGTGGGGGCACCTGGGTGGCTCAGTGTGTTGACTGTCCGACTTTGGCTCAGGTCGTGACCTCTGCTGCCAGCACAGAGCTTGGAGCTGCTTCAGATTCTGTGTCTCCCTCTCTCTCTCTGCCCCTCCCCCCACCCTCTCTCTCAAAAATCAATAAACATTTATAAAAAAAAAAAAAAAACAGAAGAAGAAGAAATGAAGCCATTCTCACTGTGGGCATTTGGCTGCCTCCTCCCCGCACCACCAGGCCTGGTCAGAGCCTCTGTTCTCTGCACCCATGGAGCCCTTCAGGACCCCCAGACAGCCCTCGGCTAACAGCTGTCCTGTGTCCCTCTCAGTAAAGGGACTGGGGACAAGCTGCTCACAACAGAGTCCCCGGGGGTGGACAAGGAGGCCCTGAGCAGGCTCTGCCCGAGAGACACCAGAGAGTGAGATGTGGTTTAATGAAGTAAAAGTGGTAAACTGAGCCCAAAGAAGGACCGCCTCCCCAGAGGCCCACTTCTGAAGATGACTCATGGACTGGGGACCCTCCCTGAGGCCATCTTGGGAGGCACGGGCTCAAGATGGAGGGCCACATGAGGGAAGGAACCCGGTCACTCTGTCACCTCTGGAGCAGAGTCACCCCTTCCAGGAACGCTGGGTCGAACAGGGGCTACTGGCTCCACAGAAAGTCCGGGAAATCATAAGACCTGCCAGTTGTGATTGATTTCTCCTGAGTTGTTAGGGTCGGAATCCAGGTCTCTTAGTTAATACCTTTGGGGACATCCGTCCGCCCGGGGCCCCTGCCTGCCCCCACTGGCCACATACAGAGGAGAGAAGAAGACTCAGAAGGGTGGGATCCCCGGGATCTCGTGGGCAGCACCAGGCTTCCTGCAGCAGAAGGAAACCTTAAATCAGGAAAATGAGCCTCACCCAGGGACAGGGAGAGGGGCCCCACCACTCTGTCCTAACTTGCTCTGGTGTGAGAAAAGGGACATGGCCTGGCCCTGCTTTGAGCCCCCTAGGTCTGCTGTAGGGCCAGGTGGGCCTGGAGTAGCGGGGGCTCCAAGCTGCCATCAGCCCTTTGCACTTGAGCCCGTGCCTGTGTAAGTGACATCCCTTTCTGTTTCAGGGCCAAGTTAGGGAGAACTGCTTTCAGGCCCCTGGCTGGCCTCCCCTTCCCCCGGCCTGACTACTCTGCTCTGGTTGTCGGGCACTTGTTTATCTTAGAGGCAGAACATTCCCCGGGGTTCTGAGCCATCGGTAGAGACCCACAGGACGCTGGCACTTGGAGACAGCGCTGTGGAGCGCGATGCAGCCACGGAGGGCCTGCCGCCCATCACCAGATCCACGTTCCAGCTGGCCTTGGAGCACCTGGGTGGTGGGGAGGGGGCACCCTGTGGGTGATTTCTGAAAGCTGGAGCCGTGTCCCGGGCCTCTGTGTGTTTCCCTGGGAGATCCCGGTCTGTACCACGGTGCTGGTTTGAGTGTAAAGAGACTACGAACTTTAAGAAGTGTGAAGGCTCTAGGCAAACCGTGTTCTGCCTGCAACAAAGTCTGTGGCGAACGTGGTGAGAATTTCGCACCAGTGACACAGGCCGATGAGGCCCTCAGGCACCTGGGGCGGAGGCCGGTCCTCTCACGTACAGACCTTGTGCTTGTCGGCGATGAAAACAAACCTGAGCAGGTCGTCACTCCAAGACGTCACCGTCAACTCCCTGAAAAAGGCACAGAGGAGCCAGCCCCCTAAATTTTCCCAAGCAACTGATGAAAAACCCATCTTCAAGGCATCAGAGAAGGACAGAAGACAACTTCAGGAGGAAATAATGGGTGGTTTGAAGGAAAGTCCAGAACCGTCCAAACAAGAAGTTGCAAGATGGAGGCAGAGAGTCCAGGAAAAGGAGGAGGAGAGAGAAGGGCTGGAGCAGCCGAACGCAGGGATGCGGCAGGTCTCGAGGGAGAAACTCAGCCAGTTGATATCAAAGGCAGAAAACCTGCTGATGACCTTCCCTTTCTCTGATCTCCTTAGAGAGAGGGTCAGTCAAGCAAAAGAGAAGATGGCAATGGCCCCATCCACCGGTCAGTAGTTGATCTTAAGAGTGTCATCGACGATGCTGACTTCAGGGTGTCCCTTCAAAGTACGAAGAGGAAAATCAAGAAATAGCCAGACAACTGTGGGAAGGAAAACAAACAAATGAACAGCTCGCAGGACAAATAACAAGACTCCAAACCGAAGAAGCACCTTTGTAGCGTGAAAATTCACAGCTTGAAAGTGAGATTCTGCGGTTGAAGCTGAAGCTTCCAGTTCTGCCTGGATTACATCAAGAACACATCGTGCAACGTCACAGACAGTTGTTTGAGGAGGAAACAGGCTGCTTGGGAGTCGAGAAGAAACTTCCCAGCGTGTGTAGCAGCACGAACTGCACAAATCAGATTCCCAGCCTCTAGAGGAAGACGGCCGAAGACATGGGCAAAGAATGGAGAGAAGCACTGCCTCCAATCGAAAGAGATCCATGGGCGCCTGGGTGGCTCAGTTGGTTGAGCGTCTGACCCTTGGTTCCGGCTCAGGTCGTGACCTCCTGGTTCATGAGACTGAGCCCCGCCTCAGGCTCTGCACTGACAGTGTGGAGCCTGCCTGGGAATCTCTCTCTCCCTCTCTCTCTGCCCCTCCCCCACTCTCCTCTCTCCCCAAACAAATAAATCCTCTTCCCTGAGGACAGAGCTGGAGAAAGCTGGACGGCAGCTGTGTTGACTGGAGGAACCTCGAGGAGCTGAGAGAAGGAAAGGATCACCACAGGCAAACGCTGGTCAACGCCACGTCTGACTCCCAGCCTTTCCCAAGTGGCCCGTTGGCTCCCGGTGCTCCACTCACAGCCCACAGAGGCCCGCAAGTGTCCGGGGGTCCCCTGGGCCACCAGCCCCCCAGGGAAGAGGAGGGTCACGTGCTGAGGGCTCAGGGATCGAGGCTCCCCTGCAGGTGTGGCCCGGCCCACGGCAGCCAGGTCCTGGTCACCCACAGCCTCGGCGCATCTGCAAGTGTCTTCTGTCTTCACAGTCGTTTTCACTGATCTCTTCTTGGTTTAGTTGCTGTCATTTAATTGCTGCTACGGTCGTTCTTATTCAAGTAGATATAACATAATTTTGGGATAGTGTTTTTCAAATAAAGATTCATTTGATATAATTCTTGTGAATACATTATTTTCACATCATTGGACACTGCAGATTTAGATAATGTAAGTATTGTATTTTGATTTAAATAAAAAGTCCACTATTACTTTATCCATCATTAAAATTTGGCACGCATACTGAGATTTAAAACAATAAAGACCATTTTTGTATGGCATCAGCATTTTTGTGTGTCATTTTCAGATACATGAACATGTATTAGAACTCTGTACAAGAATTTAATATTTTCCTGAATGACTTGATTTTTTTTAATTGGGAAAAAAACCTAAATAATAAGATCACTCCATTAGAAGGTCATAATATTTCAGTTAGATTAGCTCTAAATTCATAGATTAATTTAGGGGAGTTTAAATTTTGCAACTCATTTTTTTCATTGAAAAATTTTTTTGTTTTATTTAAGATATTGTTTGTTTGAATGTTTTCAACTCCCATACAGTTAAACATTTTTTTTTTAAGATTTTTATTTTTAAGGAACCTCTACATCCAACATGGGGCTTGAACTCAGAAATCCAAGATCAAGAGTCACATGCTCCACCGACTGAGCCAGCCAGACACCCTAAAATAAGTTTTCCCTTGATGACACACACACACACACACACACACACACACACACCACAATATAGATATGAGTTACTTTAAGTTAGTATGTCAGCAATGGAGAATAATCTAAAAGAAAGCGGCAAAATTAAAGAAATTTAAAGAAAAGAGAATGGACAGTTATGCTCACACAATTTGTATATACACAGAAAAATATCTAACTCATATACGCACAAGAGGAGATAAGGGACAAGATTCCAGCTGGAGACACTTCATCCCAAGTGGTGCAGGTGAAGAGGCTGTACTCGGTTTGCCAGCTGTGGCACTGACGGGGGAGGAGAGGGACGCGGAGACTTCCAGAAGCTGGCAGTAGGGGAAGCTGTGCCCATTCCTGGGCCTGGAGGGAGGAGGGGTCGTCTGGGCCCAGTAAGGAGCTGTCCTCCTGATGGCAACGCAGGAGGGAACAAGGCAAACCGGCCCCACTTTCCCTCCTCACATCCTCCCATTTACAGCTGGTGCCGGAATGGGTGGTGAGGCCAGGAGTCAGCATCGGGCACAGAGCCGGCCAGGAAAGGGCGCAGAACTGATTCAGAGAATGACCAGCAGCACGCTTGAGTCTGTTCCATCAACAGTATGCACGCGTTTTATTGCATTCATTCTCATCTATTTATTTTAGTGCAGGCAACCTCAGAGATATTGTGGGTTCTGTTCCAGACCGCCGCAATAAAGTGAATATTGCAATAAAGCGAATCGAACGAATTTTATAAAAGTTACGCTTACATTGTACTAATTGTGTAACAGCATCATGTTGAAAAAAGGTACACCCTTAATTTAGAAAGCTTTATTGCTAAAAAAAATGCTAACCGTCATCTGAGCTTTCAGCCGTTCAGAATTTTTGTGCAGGGGGAGGGTCTTGCCTCCATGTCGATGGCTGCCAGTGGATCAGCATGGCGGCTGCTGAAGGCTGGGGTGGCTGTGGCCATTTCTTAAGATACGACAACAATGAAGGTTGTCACATCCATGGGAATCTTCCGTTTAGGAACATTTTTTCCATGGCATGTGGTGCTGTTTGACAGCATTTTACCCATAGAACGTCTTTCAGAATTGGAATTCATCCTCTCAAACCCTGCCACTGCTCTATCAACTAAGTTCATGTAATGTTCTAAATCTTCTGTTGCCATCCCAATAATCTTCACAGCGTCTTCACCAGGAGTAGTTTCCATCTCAAGAAATCATTGTCTTCGCTCCTCCATTGGAAGCAACTCCTCATCTGTTCAAGTTTGATCATGAGATTGCACAAGTCAGTCACATCTTCAGGCTCCCCTTCTAGTTCTTTCGCTGTTTCCACCACACCTACAGTGACTTCCTCCATGGAAGTCTGGAGCCCCTCAGAGTCATCCATGAGGGTTGCAATTCACTTCTTCCAAACTCCTGTTCATGTTGATATTTTGGCCCCTTCCCATGAATCACGAATGTTCTTAATGGAATCTAGAATGGTGAGTCCTTTTTAGGTTTTTGATTTACTTTGCCCAGATACATGAGAGGAATCACTGTCTATGGAAGCTATAGCACTATGAAATGTATTTCTTAAATAAGGCTTGAAAGTCAAAATTATTCCTTGACCCATGAGCTCCAGAATGGATGTTACATCAGTAGGCATGAAAACAACATTTATCTCGTCCATCTCCATCAGAGCTCTTGGGTGAGCAGGTGCATTGTCAAAGAGCAGTGATATTTTGAAAGGGATTTTTTTTCCCTCCTCAGAGCAGTAGGTCTCAACAGTGGGCTTAAAATATTCAGTAAACCAGGGGAAGGAAAAAAAAAAGAGGTTAGAGTGGGAGAGAGCCAAAGCATAAGAGACTCTTAAAAACCGAGAACAAACTGAGGGTTGATGGGGGGTGGGAGAGAGGGGAGGGTGGGTGATGGGTATTGAGGAGGGCACCTTTTGGGATGAGCACTGGGTGTGGTATGGAAACCAGTTTGACAATAAATTTCATATATTGAAAAAAAATATTCAGTAAACCATGTTGTAAACAAATGTCCTGTCATCTAGGCTTTATTGTTCCATTTATAGACAGAGCACTGGCATAGTAGATCCAGCATCATTCCTAAGGGCCTTTGGAGTTTTGGAATGGTGAAAGAGCGTTGGCTTCAGCTTAAAGTCAACAGTTGCATTAGCCCCTTACAAGAGAGTCAGCCTGTCCAATGAAGCTTTGAAGCCAGGCATTGACTTCTCTCTAGCTATGAAAGTCCTACATGTAATCTTCTTCCAGTAGATGGCTATTTCATCTACATTAAAAACTTGTGGGGCGCCTGGGTGGCTCAGTCGGTTGTGCATCCAGCTTCGGCTCAGATCATGATCTCATAGTTTGTGAGTTCGAGCCCCGCATCAGGCTCGGTGCTGACAGCTCAGAGCCTGGAGCCTGCTTTGGATTCTGTGTCTCCCTCTCTCTCTTCCCCTCTCCTCAACCTCTCAAAATAAACATTAAAAAAAATTAACCAAATTTTTGTTGTTTAGTGTAGCCACCGTCATTAACTACCTCAGCTAGATCTGCTGGAGAATTTGCTGCAGCTTCTACATCAGCACCTGCTGCTTCACCGTGAACTTTGATGTCATGGAGACAGCTTCTTTCTTAAACCTCATGAACCAACCTCTGCTGGCTTCAAACGTTCCTTCCGCAGCTTCCTCACCTCTCTCACCCAACCTGAAGAGATCCAGGGCCTTGCTCTGCATGAGGCTTTGGCTTAAGGGAATGTTGTGGCTGGTTTGATCTTCTATCCAGACCACTCAGACTTTCTCCTTATCAGCAAAAAGGCTGTTTCCCTTTCTTCTCATTCGTGTGTTCACGGGAGCAGCACTTTTCATTTCCTTCAAGAACTTCTCCTTTGCATTCACAAGTTCTCTGTTTGGCACAAGAGGCCTTGTTTTCAGCCTGTCTTGGCTTTCATCATGCCTTCCTCACTGAGCTTAACCATTTCTAGCTTTTGATTTAAAGTGAGAGACAAGTGACTCTTCCCTTCACTTGAACACTTAGAGCCCACGTAGGGTCCTTAACTGGCCTCATTTCGACATCATGGTGTCTCAGGGAATAGAGAGGCCTGAAGAGAGGGAGGGAGAAAGATGGGGGGATGACTGGCCAGTGTAACAGCTGGAACACAGAGTATTTATTGGTTAAGTTATCTGTTTTCTATGGGTACAGTTCACAGAATCCCAGAACAATTGCAATAGTAAAGTCAAAGATCACCGATCACAGATCACCATCACAGATAGAATAATAATGAAAAAATTTGAAATATTTCAAAAATTACCAAAATGTGACACAGAGACATGCAGTGAGCAAATACTGTTAGAAAAGTGGCAGCTTAGTCTTACTCAACCCAGGGCTGCCTCAAACCTCCAAGTGGTAAAGAAACACATATCCGTGGAGCGCAATACAGCGAGCTGTGCCTTATTTAGACACAGTGCTTGTGATTAGTAAATCACAGAACTTTAGGCATGAAGGGGACCTCAGTTCATCTTTGATTTCTCTGTCCACATGTCTTAGAAAATTAGATGTAGTTATATGTCCATAAAGGGGATTCCAATGAAAATTTCTTCACCACCGTATTTTATCAGCGTTACACCCTTCAGTCTCCTTATTCCAGCATACAGCCCGTCCCCCCACCGCCCCCCACATTCCCAAATATTTAAGGCTTCTTCCTCCCTCAAGATCTCTGCCAATGTCATACTTTGTAGATGCATTCAGCAGCAACGGCATTGACTTAGAACATGTTTGGGTTCTTAGAATGCCCCATGATACAACTGGTTCTACAGATGTGTGGTGCCACACACAGAATCTTATCAGGGTCACTCAAGTGGGGCACTGGAACATGCTGTCAAGGAGGGAGCAGAACAAGGAGATGGCCCTCGTTTGAGGAGGGAATGGCCCAGCAGGAGGGAGGAGGCATCAAAGGAGACAGAGAAATGACCATGGAAATAGTAGAATCAGCCTAGGGCAATGTCTTAGAAGACAACAATAGGAAAGAATTTTAAGAAAAAATCTCCAGTATCAGACACTGCTCTAAGCACAGTGCTGGCAGGTGGAAAGCACTCGAAGGTCTGGGGTTTTCCCCCCACTATTCATGCATTCATTCATTCATTCATTCACACATCCATTATTTCATTCAGTCGCCCATTCTACAAATATGCATGTGTCGCTAAGTGCCGGGTGCTAATCACATAGAAGTGAACAAAACAATCACTGTCCCTCCTCTGTCCTCAAGTTTATATTCTTTGGGGAAAAGGAATGCGGTGAAGAGACACAAGGTACAAACTCAAGTATACATTCATATAATATAGTATCAGGTAGTAATAAAAAAAAACAAAGCAAGTTAAGGAGAAAGGAAAATCCCATAACGCTACTTTGAGTTGAGCAGGCAGGGAAGGCACTTTGCGGGGAGGATATTTAAATGGAGAATGGAATGAAGCGAGGCATGAGGTGTTAGTGGTCGCGACGATTGAGGAGATGTTGTTGATGATGATGATGCTGCTGAAGACGAAGAAGAAGATGTAATGATTAAGACTTGTAGACCATTTTTGTCAATGGTGCCAAGGAATGAGAGAGTTATACGATGGCGAAAGTGGTCAGCAAGCAAAGTGCAACAGTGATGTCCCAATAAAGGACAGGAAGTGTTCATTGCCTTGTGAGGTCGAGCATGCAAGGAGGTTAGTGACCCCGAAGAGAATAGTTGCCGTGACTTGTAGAGAAGGAAAATAAATTGCAGATGATTAAGGAGTAAGGGGGTAATAGGAAATGGATAGAGGGGAGAGGTTTTGAGACAGGTTAGCAAAGAGGAAAGGATTGGGAGTGGAGTAGCTAGGCACAAAATAACATAAAACTAGGTCTCAGGTTTTTTCCTCCTCTAGACTAGGGTTTCTCAACCTGGGTACAATGGACATTTGGGGCTGGATAATTCTTTGTGTGGGGTGGGCAAAGGGACTGCCCTATGCATGGTAGGATGTTCAACAGCATCCCTGGTCTGTACCTACTCGATGCCAATGGCATGGAGTTTTGACAACCCAAATAGTCTCTAGATGTTGCTAAATATTTCCCAGAGGCAAAATCACTCTTTAGTGAAGAAGTACCACCCCAAACTGAGATGGTCCGAGTATGTTTGAAATGATAGAGAAAGAGCCTGTGGAGAAGGAAAGAAAAGGGATACTGGAAAGGGAGGGTCTAAATGTTGAGGAGTAGCAGTCAGGAAGTTCAACATGTTTTCCCTGAAAGTGAAAAAACAAAGGCACAACTATACGAAGTACTAGTAAATACTTTGTGTTATGAGTTTAGGAACAAATGTCATTCTGAATTAAGAAGGAAGCATTCGAGCTGAAAATTAAAAAAAAAAAAGTATTTGTTGTAACCATTTGGAAACCAGTATGCAAACTTACAAGGAAAAGCAGTATTATTAAAAAAGATAAATCATTAGTTATCCTTTTACGTATCAGTAGAATTAAGACCAATGCCAATGTTTGAATTGGAGAGTCGATCGTATGATTCACAAATTGCCCCTTAGCCTGGGAAGTCCTTAACTTGGGATTGAAGACAGATGTTTCTGATGTGACTCATGTATTTTTACCACTTTCTCATGGCCATGGACTCAGTTTATTCCTCTCTGTGTCTTGATGATGTCAGTATCTTGTTTACACAGAATGAGCCTGCCTAAGTCAAAACTAGCCCTGTCACGTGATGCATGATAAAAATACATAGGCGAGTTTCTTTTTAGATGGGATACGGTTGCAAGCTCCAGGGTAACAGACTTGATTTCTGGGTTGAGCACAGGAACTTTAGACATTCGAGAACATTCGAGAATAACGGGATTTTGGAGTTGAGAAGGATTGTCCCAATTACCTCCGCAAACATTTCACAATTTCTCAAGTTGCCATTTCAAGTGTTGCGCATTAAAAATAAAAGTTGTGTCTCTCCTCAGGAGAGAACAAATGTGAATATGCTGCTTGGCAATTATGTACTTTTTTCTCCTGAAATTAAAAAAAATTTTTTTTTAACATTTGTTCATTTTTGAGAGACAGAGCGCGAGTGGGGGAGGGGCAGATGGCGAGAGGGATCTGAAGCAGGTTCCAGGCTCTGAGCTCTCAGCACGCAGGGCTCAAACTCACGAAGTGTGAGATCATGACCTGAGCCAAAGTCGGACGCTTAACCCATTGAGCCACCCAGGCGCCCCATCTCCTAAGTGAAAATCAAGTGTTAATCTACACCTGAAAAGGTACCTGGCATTTTTTGAGAGCCTACACTATGGAGAGCTAATGTAGTTATTTTATGATGTGACTTCCTCAAAGCCTCATGACGATTCAGTGAGCCAGGTATTTTTCCCGTCTGCCAGAGAGAAAAACTTGCAGTCACATTCAAAATTAGACTGCAAAACCCATCAATGCGGAAACGGCTGTTTTATGTCCAAAGCTGATTCTGGACATTCTCCCCCCAGTGATTTTTACCAGTCTCTGATGAGATCTCAACTTCTTTTGAACAGTAAATGCACAAATTGAACTACTTTGGGACTGATATTCAGGCAGGGTGTTTCACCCAGCCGGTCTCTGTCCAGTGGAGTGGAGTTAACAGACGTGATTTTGACTCCTCACGTCATGTCTAGCGGGGTCCCCTTCTTCAGTGCCTCCTGGCAGACCTCTCTAGCAACACACTGTGGCCACGATCTACTGCGGGTCATACGAGACGTCAGTAAGAGGTAATCGTCTTGGAGATTTAAAACGAGAACTTGGGTTTGCCCATTGCCTTCCCTATGAGGTGAGATTTTTGAGTTTTTAATTTAGTAACTAAATTTTCGCAAGCAAGCTTACGATGTTGCAAGTTTTGTTGGAATTTATTACATCCAAAAGACTTAAAAAGCCCTGAGAAAATCATCAATTTCTTGTAAGTAACTGATTTGCATCATGAGGACCCTTTCCTTGAATGGGTGGTTCTGGTCTAATCTATACATCTTCTTAACTTTCATGGTAACTGGTGTTCATGTACTTGGTATATGTTTTCTATCTATCTATCTGTCTATCTATCTAGTCGGCTGCTCCAAATGTTTTGTTTCTTTGTTGGCTGTCTTCTCATTTGGCCCTTAAGAGCTCAAAAACCATACAAAGAGCACAATAACTCGTGGAGTATATTTAACCACAGGAAAAAGAGCATCTCTGATAAGCTTCACTTCTCCCAAACATTGTAAAGGGACACACCGAAGAGATTTTTAAACAAGAAATCTGTGGATGTAAGTGTTAGGCTATTCAGGGTAAAAGCTTCCTGTGAGCCTCCAATCCAGCATCTCACTCAACCGAACAAGGGATCTCTCCCCAACGTGCCTGTCGATGAAATGATTTGGAAAGCAGAGTTGGGTGGGCCGGTGGGGAAAGATAGATGAGTGGCCTCTGTGTCTGCGAGGTGGTCAGTGAGAGAGGCGAAGCCCTTCCCCCCACTCCCATGGCTGATGTGCCACTCTTTCTCTATACAAAGACAATTTGCTTTTCATGTAGTAATGAAGAACAATGTTTAACAGACAAAGGAGCTTCTAGTTTATTATTGTGCTGTCTTTGACTAGAGCTAGATGCTGGGAAAAATGGTAATTCACAGTGTGAATGCTTCTTTTCCAGCCGTACGGGTTATGGCTGAGCATGTACATTGTATATTGCAGATGGTATAATAGCAAACACTGTGAGAACAAGGAAAGAATGAATTACGGCTTTTTTTTTTCCTTGCTAGCCAAGAAACCAGGAATTTCTTCACAATAATTTTTATGCACGTCTCTGTGTGCATAGGTTATTCCTTGGCAATATGCACTGTAGATGCTGCTAAATGCTTTTAGGGTTTTTAAATTAATGTAGGAAGTCTACCGTGATGCTCTTGGAACACCTGTGTTCTCCTGCTTTTTCCCCCATAAACTGATACAAGGCACAGGTGGTGCCTCATTAACTTATTTCATGCAAATAAAAACATATTGCATGATTTCTTCTCCTTAACTGTATAATCACTGAAACATAATTTTGCCGATTAATGCAACAAACTTTGGGAGAAAGAATTCAGCAATTTTTGTCAGTTCCCTGATGCTGAAGGCATTTGTAGCCCATGGGAATCTGATTTAAATGAACAAGTAGTGGGAATGTCTCTTTCCTATGTAAGAAGTCTCTTCCCCCCCCCGCGCCCCCGTTTAGTCTTTTCTGTGTGTCACAGGGCACTCCGTCATAAAGAATTGGAAAAAAGGGAAGACCAAATTTCCCATGGAGGTAGAGGCAGTGGAAACCCGGACGAAGAATCATCTTAAATCAGCAGGCTTATGAGTTCTGATTCAGGGTTCAGATACTGTTATCAATGATTTCCAAAAAGTGACATTGATTTGCTTTGGAAACAATGATGGAAAAATAGCGAATGTGTACCCAGAATGCTTTCAGAGTTCTAAAATCATACTGGAAAATGTCCGAGCATTCCAACACAACTATAAACAGTACCAGTCTGTATTTAGGGGGTGATGGTAAGTCTGTTTTTAAAAGTCTTTTGCGATATTATTTCTGTTTTTAATTTATTGAATTAAAGCCAGATTTATTCAATTAAGATAATACACTTCAAGGTTAACTGCCATTTGCTGTTCATTTAGGCAAGCTATTGTACAGTTATGTAAATTTCATGAACAGAGACACTGCTTGAGTGTCTTAATTACAAGCAAAAAGTGTCATTTAAATATGAATTAAGCGAATAGTTGCCAGTATTTCCTGTTCCTGTATTTTCTATCTTCTTAAAATCTAAAGGCTACCCAACGATCTGTAGATTTTTCTTTTTCCTATAAAATCAAAACACCCCTACTACTAAATATTATTTCTAAAAGTAGGAAAAACACGTAAAAACGCCATTATCTCATTGATTATTAATCAGAGTAGTACCTGAAGAAGAGGGTGCCAATTTTTCCCAGTTGGCCGCCGACCATCCTTTTTACCTTGTGGCGGAATTTAAAAATTATCTCACTTATGCAAGGGGCGTAATTTGCTGCATGGGTCATTTGCTCAAATTCACTATGTTTGCGAATTCATATTTTTAAAAATGACTCTCCTTTCATCTACCCATTTATCATGCATCCAAACATTCAGTTTGCAGACTCAAACCCTGGGATGCACGGAGTATTACCACTGCTTCATCTGTGTTGAAAGAAACCCTTCTTTGAAATTTCGAACCTTCGCAACTGAAATCGTGTTTAGCAAAAGTGACCCCATGACCTGATTCTCTGCCGGATTCTGTGAAATAATTCCCCGCGCATCTCGGATTGACTGACAAGCACCGTTTTTGTTTGTGTCTCTGTTTCTGGATGGTGCTTGTACAGAAAAATGACCTAGAGACAAATCTGGCATTCATCATGAAGGAAGGGAAGGATTCACAATTAGTTAATGAAAACCACACCTCCGAGCCGGGCAGTCCGTTCCCAGATCCCGTCCCAAGCCATAAGGCGGCCTTGCAGCCCGGGGAGAGATTCCCAGCCGCCCCCCAAGGTAGCACCCGCTCGCTCCCCCAGGAGCGAGGAGCTCACTATTCACTGAGTGTTTGCGTCATCCTTTCCAACATGTTCCCACTGATACATTAAAGGAATTAATTGCTCATAATGATCTCACCATCTGTTAACAGAGGTTCATACCTACAGGCTGGTGGCCCGCGGTGGTTCTATTCAGGGATCAATGGGCAATGCCGGGCCAACGCTTTCCCACATTGCCTGCCTCTGCGCGCTGAAAGGGGGGAGGAGAGCCGGGCCGGCCATCTGCTCCCTGTCTTTCTGTGCGAGACCTTGATGCGGTCCAGCACAGCTCCGAGCTGACTCCAGTCCGATTGGAATGTGGCTGATCTGAGAGCCTCTCAAAGCTGTGAAAGTGAGTCAAAAGGAGATGCCCATTGTCCGGCATGGCTGAAAGAAAATGATCACTTTAAAATTCATAACTCCCAGGTGCCTGCCATCTATTCATGGGAAAAACCCTCTGAACTTCTCTTCATTAAAGAGAGAGAGGGGAGTCTTGCTAAAAAGAGAGAAAAGGAAGTAGTTTGTGGGAATGTGCAGGGGATTTTCAGGCTAAACAAATGAGGAATTTGGAATTTTTTCACTTGTATTAAAAGGGCTGTGCAGGGAAGGGCAAGCTCTTATTTTAAAAAGGGGTGGAGAGGGGGGGATGCCTGCCCAGGGCCCTGGAGCAACTCATAGAGAACATTTTAATTTTTTTTTTTTTTTTTTGTCTCCAGGAGAATTCAAAGAGCGCTCTGCCTTTTTACTTTTATTTACCTGAGGCTGAGAAAATTTTCCCATTCGATTCTGAACGGCGCTCCGCACTCGTAGCTGATTTCCACTCCTATTCCATTAGTGTGTAGTTTGGGTGGGAATGTATGGAAGAACGAGTCCAGGAAATTCCCAAGTGTTACAGGAGTGGGTGGGCACAGTGAAACTCAAAGCTATGGGGTGTTTCTGAGGAGTTCATTCAAGCAAGGTTACCTGTACCCACCAAGGTACCTGTCAGGAGTAGAGTCCTCTCTGTTCCTTGAAGACCGAATGGAAAGAATCTCTCTGCCTGGCAAATGGAGATTCAGTCACATTCAGAGCCCTGGGAATCACGGGGCTGATGGGTCAACCACTCTTGGCTCTTAGTCATTGTGGAAAATTGGTGTTGCACATAAGAATTCAAAGGGATTTATGGATTCGTGAATTGAGAGCCAAAACAAAAGTAGAAATAGAGAGACCTACATTCTCTGTCTCGGAAATCTTTTGTCCTATAGATGATGGCTTATGTCCCATAGAGGTTAAGTGACATGCTCAAAGTCACAGAGTGAGTCACAAAACCTGGGCTACAACCTTATCTTACTGGTGATTTCTTTTTTCCTGCTTCAGGCTGCCTTCCTGAATAGTGTGGGGTTTAAAATAATTTTTGCTCAACTTTCTCTAATTAAAATATAGATCGGTATCACCAACCTAAATAATAGAATGGTCCCTTTTAAAAGAAATTCTGAGCTCTTAGAAAGATTATGAATACCCGTACTCATCACTAGCGCATACAAAATAGAAAATTGATCAAGGAAGTTACTATGATAAGAAAATATGGCAATAAGTGGCAGAAACTACTGATGAAATGGTGGTAAGGTCCAGTCTCTTGGACATAAATAACCACATAAAAGGAACAAGCAGGAAAGGCAAAAATTGGCAATGGTCAATGCAGAGTCAAAAAAACACAAAAAACACAAGCAGGGAGTCTAAAGGGGTGGATGGTGGAAAGGAGATGGAAGAATCTAGAAATAACCCAAATTTCTGGAAGTGAGAGAAGGTAAGTCGGATAGAATCAGTGTTGCTGGTCTTTCCTAACAAATAAAAGGTCACCACCTTCACCATATTTTTTTCCAGAAATTTAGACTCAGTCTATGGAGAGTCTTTGTTTTGCTTGACTTTTCCTTCATGGGAGCGTATCTTTAATTTTGTTATGGTGGATGGGAACAGAAAATTCTCCAAACAAAATTGTGACATGTTTTCATGGTAGATTTAAGTGGGGCAAAAATCGTTAGTCCAAATTGATTCTTAAATTATTAAGTTGTTTGACTCTACAGCTTATATGGACAAAGTCAGAATTGGTGAAATATGGGTGAGAACACCATCCCCACCCCCTACTCCCCCCACCCCACCTCCCCGCCATGAATAGTACAAATGGATCGAGCATTGGGATAGAGATTGACAAGAGCCCAAAGGGTGTAGCTAACATTTTCTCAAGTATTTCAGCTTTGGCCGGCCTGGACCTCCTGGGGGGATCCCAGAGATTTTTCAGAAAAAGTGAAAAATAAAGGTAAGCCAAAAGAAGAAATGAAGTAAAAGTTACCCCTAATCTCTGTTTCAGGGAAAACTTATGGTAGATTTCAGAGTATATATAAAACAACGACAAAATCAGATCATATTATGCATATTATCTTACACAGTATTTAAGCTGCGATATGACATTGTAGATACTTGACCACTTTTTGACCTTACCAAAAAATATGGCAATTCATAGATGGGTGAGCTGAAAAGCTTTTTCACTCAGGGATATATCATGAACCTCTTTCCTTTCCAATAAATAGGCAACCAAATCCATTGTTGGTGGTTTCAAATATGGTTTAGGAACTGTATGAACAAGTGTTCTCTGAAGGTTCTGAGTGTCTCAGCTCTTCTCAGGATTGGATTTAGAACCACACACAGATTTCACAGTAGAGTTAATCTATGTTGGAGAAAGACAGTTTGTTAAACGTGGACTTAAAAATGTCATTCATTATTTTTTCCTCCTGCACCGAAATGGTAGCTTTCTTCCTACTGATGCATACACCCCTTCACACATCATGACTGAAAGCTTGCACGTTTTAGACCAGCTTCTCCACTTCTGGCAAAGGAGGAGTATAATGAGTGAGAATGTGCCTTAAGAAGGAGGCATGCAAAGATACCCAAATGACCTAAGTGCTACCTACTCAAACAATGACAATGACCACAAGCAACGCACTTAAAAACAACGCGAACAAAACCCCAAACCAACAAGTCACAAAACATCAAACACCAATAAAGCGATAAGGCCTGTGGTATGGATTCAGAGACAGGCCATTTCTTTAGGGGCTTTGGGTGAAGAATGTAGTTGGTGGGACAGCCAGATTGTGGGCTCTGTTACGATTTGTGGGGCTAGGATCCCAACGTTGTATCTTTAAGACTCAAATTCTTAGGGTGTCTGAGCTCCCAGGGGAATATGTAACTGTTAATTTATTTACATCTACTTTATTTCCAATATTTCTTTTTCCTGTCAAATGCCAGGTGAGGCCTCATAGCTGCTTCTTCTAAACCTCCCTTGTTTTGCAGGGTTTTTGGGGTTTTTTGTTTTGTTTTGTTTTGTTTTGTTTCCCCACGGACTGTTATGAGGACCAGAAATGCCCATCTTCTCTATAGATGAATGCATTTTCTTTTCCCTTTCAAGAATCCTAGAGGAGAATTTCCTCCTCTTTTAATTATTCAGTTTTTGAGAACAGTTTTTGAAACTTGCTTTGCCATTGTAATCACTTTACATTTGCTCGCTCATGTGACTCAACTTTGTTCTCCTTTCTTGCGTTCAAAATTAATACACAGAGATTTTAAAAGCACACCAACAAAAGCAAATACACTTTAATGCTATGCTCCCCCCCACCCTCCGGTTCTTACAAACTCAGGGCTTGTAGGGTTAGCTGATCTCTGGGTTTTATTATTTTCCCTCCCTTTTCTTTCTTTAAAAAAAAAATGCATGGAAAGTAAAAGTTTATTGGGGGCAAAGAGGTTCAATGACGATTTTTCCCTCCAACAAATTAATCTTGTATAACCTGCGTTAGAAAGGCCATTTTTAAAAAGAGGAGGAAATACTCATTGGAGCCTTATTTGGAACTCTTGTGGGTTTGAGTTCACATTTGCACCGGCCAGAGATTTTCAATTAGCAGTGCCTTAGGAAACGGGGACCCCTGCCTTTGTCAGTGTCCTGTGCAAGAAGGGCAAATAGATTGGAAATGGTCTCTTCTGGCTCAAGCTCCTGGGAAAATGTAACAGGTGTTCCAGCTCAGCTGGGTGTGAGATTTATGAAAAAAGCCCACTCAGACTTTGCCCATAGAATTCTGCTTTCTAGCCAGGGCTTCAAGTAGGAAGAAACTAATGCCTTCATTACCATCTCAATTCTGGGAAATGCCTGGTCCAGACCTGAATCATTAAAGGAAAGGTATAGCACTCTGGGTGACCTTGCGAGATCAAAATGTTATTTAGAGCAATTCCATTAGTCAGAGCCATAAGCCCGAAAGAACACACCCTTTAACCATAACGCTTTGGCCCTAACGGGAGAAAACAAAAACACAAACACAAACAAAACGAATCCATACGGCAAAGGAGGGGGTAAGAAGAAAAGAACCCCACCAGATTCTGTAATCATCATGCGACGCTATTTCCCCCCCTCTCTTTGAAAAGCCTTCACTTCCAGCCCTTCTTCCCCCTCACTCTTGTTGTGACACATTAAATGGCTCTTGTCGCTTTCCCATTTCCAGTGGATTATAATTGGGGGGTGAGATGGAAGCCAGGAATGATGTCAAATTTCCAAGCAGAGGAAGGTGAAATAAATCTCTTCAGTCCAAATAGTACTTAATAGCCCTAACAGTAGTACTGCTTAACTGGGGGCAATTCACAGTACATTTTTTTATTAGATAATTGCCTCTTTTATTCATCTGCAGTGGGAAAAACGTGGCACATGTGAGTCTGTCTCCTGTCCTGTTTATCCCTGCAAACAATCCTTCCTGGTCCTTGTGTTGCGTTTTTATTTGACGTTGCTATTCCGCGGAGAAAGGACTTGGCCAGTGGAAATGCAATTTGGGTAACCTTCTCACAGTGTCTTTATCTCTAAATGCCAGGCCCCTCCTGGGGGGTCCTCCACCCCCATATGACTCATTTGTATTATGTTCTCACACGCTCTGCTTTCCAGAACACCTTTGAGGGGGGGAAAGAAAAGCAAGTCCAAAGACAGATTGTTTATAAGGCCCAAGCTTTAAGGCTGCAAACCTGTTTCAGAAAAGAGAGGAGCTCTTTCCTACAACCCCATTCCTGAGAAAATCAACTTCACATTTAAGTCTCTAATTCACAGTCTCTCTTACGAAGTATGTGGTGGTGCCTCCCTGGTAGATCTGAGACCCTCAGTGGCCTGGGGGACATGCGGACTTTTGAACTGGAGCGCGTCACCTCCAAGAAAGCATTAGGCTGGATTGTTCCGAGTCTGTAGGCATGAAAGGGACTACGGGCGTTTGAGCAAAGTCATTTGGATGGCGAGGGCCACAAATACCGCTGAGCATGGCGAAATTACCCCTTAAGGGTTGGAATTCTCGGTCAACATACACCAACCTAGGGTCTGCCCACCACTTCCAGGATTGATTAGGGCTTGAATATAATTGGGGGTGTATTATAGGGACCGTGAAGGGGCCTCTTTAGTAGTCAAAACAAATTGGTTATGATGTTTGGGACGTTATTTCACGACAAGGGCTTTAGGTTAGAGACTGGAATTTTCCTGAAGGAAGTAGAATATATTGCCAAAGAACTATGTCAAAAGAAATCTTGCAGAGACTTCTTAGCATACCTGCAATATTCCTCCACGTCCCTTTTCAGATCTTCTGTTTTCTTTTTCATTTTTAGTGTTTATTATTTTATATTTGTGAGAGAGGGGGTGAGCTGTGAGCGGGGGAGGGGCGGAGAAAGAGGGAGACGGAGGATCTGAAGCAGGCCCCCCACCGTCAGCAAGGAGGCTGACCTGGGGCTCAAACTCCGGAACTGGGAGATCCAGACCCAAGCCGAAGTCGCACGCTTAGCCGACTGGGCCACTCGGGCACCCCTATTTCTCTTTTTCAGTGTAAACATGTATGCATAACAAGGTTGAAGAATCTTACATGAGTGTTACCGTTTATAAACGCATTTCTCTGCATTATTTCACCCAGCTTTGACACCAGTCGCTGGAGGCAGAAAGGTGAGGAAACCAGACTTCGGAACGTGTTACACCTAAAACCAGATCTCCTGGCAATTGGTCCCATGCCCTTGCATGGACCTGATTCCTGGGGACAGTCTGGTCTTTGATTACGTTAGCCATCTATGGTTTTGATACTGTCTTAAAATACTGATTAGCACAATTTCACACAGCAATTTTTAATAATTTCTTTATGATGATGGGAAGAAAAAAATGCCTAAAAAATAGATTTACTTACTAATCCTCCCTTAGACTCAGAAGCAGGGTTTTAAGCTAGAAGATGGTTAAGGATTATTATTAAGGGCACCTGAGCATGAGTAATTCATAAAAAAGCCTAAAAGATTCAAGGCAGTATATGAACAATAGGTAATTCAATGGATAAGGAACTAAGGGTGGGGGAGTGGTTAGCTGGAGGAAAATGTTGTAATTGTAAAAAGAAAGTCCTGAAATACACCCTGAAAATGACCAGTATCATTCTGTCTTCCCTACTTCTGGCTGTGGAAATGTAAATATCCTCGGTGAACAATCAGGAAATTTGATCTAAAGTCTTTGCTGAGTTAGCAGAAAGCAGTCACAAGGTGAAATACCCTTGCCTGGGCTGTGAAATCCCCAGTGGAGAAAAAACAAAACAAAACAAAACAAAACAAAAAAACAAAAAGAGAAACTGCAGGAGTCTGGACAACTTTTGAAGGTGCTAAGAGAATCATGTAGCTATGGACAAGCTACAGATGGAAAAAAAAAGCCAAAACACACAAAAAAAAAAGAAAGAAAAAGAAAAAAAAGAAAAAGGAAAAGGAAAGAAAGAGAAGAAAAAGAAAAAAAAAGGAAAGAAAAAGGAAAAAGGACAACCTGAGATAGAAAAGTAGTTATGCAAAGCTGAGGTAAAATCTGGTTTATAAGATGAACGAATTAGGGTCCCAACTAAATAACATGAACATTTGCTATTTTTTGAATGTGTGCAACATTCCTGGCACTGCATTAGCACAAGGGAAACAGAGCACAAGGAAGACAGAGACCCTGCTTTGAAGGAGGTAAATGAGAGAAAGTTTGTAAAGCATTAAAAATTTCACAGCACTATGGGGTGCCTGGGTGGCTTAGTCGGTTGAGCTTCCTACTCTTGGTATCAGCTCAGATCATGATCTTATGGTTCATGAGTTCAAGTCCTGTGTTGGGCTCTGCCCTGACAGCTCAGAGCCTGCTTGGGATTCCCTCTCTCTCCCTCTCTCTCCTCCCCTACTCATGCTGCTCTCTTTCTCTCGAAATGAATAAAGGAAAGAATTGTACAGCACTATTCGTACCAACACAAAGGATTAGTTCGTCGTTGTGTACTGGGATGAGCTTCAGGCTGGATTTTGCAGATCAGCTTGCTAATGCTCCCACCCTCATCCTCGGAAGAAGAGGCTCGAGTCTGGCTCACACTGAATGTGCAAGGGTTACATCGTTAACTAGGTGGTCATGAGATGAGATGTGGGCGCCATTCCTGCTCTGCCCGATGTTTTGGGCCGGTCATGGAACCTTCCATGGAACCACACAGACCATGTATCTGAGCTACAGAATAAGCTATCCTTGCATGAGAATCACCTGACCACTTCATAAAAGTGAAAACAATATTGGGGCACCCGTGTGGTTCAGTCAGTTAGGCGTCCAACTCTTGATTTTCGCTCAGGTTATGATCCCAGGGTCATGGGATTGAGCCCCCCACTGGGGCTCCTTGCAGGGTGTGGCGCCTGCTTCAGATTCTTTCTCTCTCTACCTCTGCCCCTCTCCGCCACACTCTCTCTCTCAAAACAAAACAACACAAAAAGCAGGGAAAACAACATCAATATGAGATTCCGGACGTTTATACTTTTACTAACGATGTGCTATTAAGTAGTGGAAAGCGATGCTACTGGCCAATTATCAGGATGCCAGTCTGATATTTAGAAGTGAGTTTGAGCCTTTTTTTTTTTTTTAAAGGTTTTACTTTATATCTGGCTGGCATGCTCGGTTCGAGTTAGTTTTTATTTTAGAAGTTGGTAGAACCAGGAACCATGCTGTTATTATTAGATATTATTTCTAAGCCGGAATTTTGGTGACATAATATAATGAATGTGAGTCATCTATTTCTCCTTTGTGCTTACTTTATCCTCACTTGCCAATAGAAATGATAAAACAACAAAATCAAACTGCAATTTTTTTCCAATAGCCATTTTATGTTAGTCGACAGAGCTTTTCTACAGTTAATATTAGCTCAGATAATGAGGCACAGGGATAAGATCACTTTGTATTTACACAGTGCCTTTTCCTCTGAGGATTACAAAGTGGAGGTTTAAGATGCTGATTAAATTTATATTCCTCTGCAGGTGCACTGCAACATTGTTAATCCCATTTTAAGGATAGATAAACTGAGGTACAGAAGTTAGAAAGTTGCACCCGATATTTGGGGTCTTCTTGATTATATTTTTAGTTTCTTAAACCAACAAGTCTTTTTCAAAGTTTTACTTTCCCCCCACGAATTACAGGAAAAAGTAAGTTACGTTTACATGTCTGGTTTGAGATTTTTCCATTTCTTAAAAATCGGGACAAGATGTTAGGAGGAGTGACAAGTCACAGATTCTTAGAGGAAATGGTTAGATCTTTATTTATTAAAAAGCCACCCAACGTTGGATGAGTTTGAACAACCCAATACATTCATTGGTATTTCCCAGGTGTTAAATGTCTCCTGGGAGGTCACTCTTGGGGGAGGCACTGACGATTCACCTTTTGCCTCAGAATTCTGTCCATACTCATTTCCTGGAAATATCACCGTACTTTGGATATGCCCTCATGAATCGAGCTGGGTGTTATTTGCTATCTGGGAGGCTGTTTGTAGGTAAACAGATGGCACTGTGCCTGATGAATAGGTTGTGCTAAATACGGTGTTCATGTTTCTTATTAATCACAGTCTCAGGGGCGTCTGGGTGACTCCATCTGTTAAGCCCCCGACTCATGATCTCACAATCCCGAGTTCGAGCCCTGCATTAGGATCCGCACTGATGGTGTGGAGCCTACTTGGGATTTTCTCTTTCTCCCTCCCTCCCTCTCTCTCTCAAAACAAATAAAACTGAAAAAAAAAATTTAACAATCTCAGTTTCTCTCTCCATTCTGAATCTGCGAAAGCCCAGGATTCGATAACTGAGAGCCGAGTTCTAGTGGCCTTTGTAGAATCCTGTAGCCAAAGGGATAGGGATTGAAAAGGCCATTTCTTTGGGTTTCTTTCCCCCTAATTCCATTCCCCTTTTCTGCAGCTTTGTGTAAACTTGGCCATTTTAACTGCCTCTCTAGACTGCCTCCAACTGGTAAGTTCTTGGCCTGGTAAGACATTACTAAAACCCAATATACATCATCACAAGACGTGAATGTATAAACGCCTGATACCTTGCGAAGATAAATGCTTTTCCAAAGCATGGCATGATGTGGGGGTCAGGGGTGAGAATTCCATAAAATGTCCATGTAGATTTCATGTACTCTCATCACACACACAGAAATGGTAACTGTGTGAGAAGGTATGTTAATTAGCTTGACTGTAGTAAAATCTTTACTATGTGTATCAAATCATCATGCTGTATGTCTTAGATAAATACAATTTTCATTTAAAAACTGGCCATGTACAAGAAATCTTTTAAAGCTATGAGATTTTCTGTATCCGGTTGTCCTTATTTGAAGATGCAAATATATATACATGGTCTTTATCTGTCCATTTGCTTCTTCTGGGAACTGTGGGGATACTAGTATCTCAGATATTTGTTTGGAAAACTCATTGCTTAATTTGTGTTTTACCCAAGTAAATTAAGCTTTGCTTAAGTGATGCTTTTGGATCAACTTTCCAAGATTACTACTGAAATAATAACCCATTCCTGGGTCTAGATGTGGATCCAAATCTTCCACTCACTTGTGTCATTTCCTGTGTATGAATGTCTGGTGTAGCCAGAAGGAAAAGACTGAAAATAAAAAAATTCAGAATCACAGATACTAGAAAACAATGAGAAGTCATAATAGTGGGAATGCAGTAATACAGATAGAGTCCCGTAAAACGGAAGGCTTCCACATTGAAAGAAGAGATGCCAAGATGTATGTGAAGTAATGGGAGTTTTGCTGAGACGGCAAAATTGGCAAAGGATATGATCTTTTAGAGTGTCACTTTTGACGATAGTGAAGAGAATTTCATACCTGCTGCAAAACCACATCACGTGTAGAAGGAGCACGCAGCTTGCAACGTGGTGTTCTGGGCTACAGTTCTAGCTTAGAGAACTCCCTGGTTCTGTAATCCTGGAAAGATACTTTTTGACCCTTGGAAATATACTTTATCTGAGCCATTTTTCTGATCTCTACTCTAGGGGAAATAATTCCTACTTATCTCAGGAGGATTGGGGGAATAAGTGTACCGTATTGTCCTGTCACGTACCGTATAAAATGTGTTTTAATTACTGTATCATTTTGGATTTAGGCAAGAGAAGGAGGTACCAAAAGGTGAACGGTACTTAAAGTTTGCTACCAAATGTCAGGGCGCCTGGGGGACTCAGTCGGTTGAGCGTCCAACTTCGGCTCAGGTCATGATCTCATGGTTCGTGGGTTCGAGCCCCGCGTCGGGTTCTGTGCTGACAGCTCACAGCCTGGAGCCTGCTTCGGATTCCGTGTCTCCCTCTTTCTCCACCCCTCCCCACCCTTATTCTCTGTCTCTTTCAAAAATAAACATTAAAAAAAACCCCAAAACTTGGGGCGCCTGGGTGGCTCAGTCAGTTGAGCGTACAACTTCAGCTCCGGTCATGATCTCACAGTTCGTAAGTTCGAGCCCCACGACGGGCTCTGTGCTGCTGACGGCTCCCAGCCTGGAGCCTGCTGCAGAATCCGTCTCCCTCTCCCACCCACGCTCTGCCTCTCTCTCTCTCAAAAATAAACATTAAATTTTTTTTTAAGAAGTTTGCTACCAAATGTGGAAAAATGATTTGATTTCTGTACATTTCCACATATCTTTTTCACCTAGCCAGTAAGTTGTTCCATACCTGGTTACCAATATTTGCTTCATCTACGATGGAAAATAGTTATCATTCAGATTTATAGATACTACTTTCCAGAAGGGGAAAACAGAGTTGGCTTTTGACAACAGAAGACCATCTGAGGGTAAGGAGGGTTCTTATCGGCCTGGCCCTGTTGAGCCCCAGCTGATCTCCTGAGCAGGGCATTTTGAGAAACTGATCACCAAGTCTTGAGAAACTGTCACCAATGTGTGACAGTATGCATGCATAGAAAGTGAACAGTCTTATCCCCAAGCTTCTGGGTTTTTTTCATGTTTATTTCTGAGAGAGAGCCAGAGCGTGAAGGGGGAGGCGCAGAGAGAGAGGGAGGCACAGAATCGGAAGCAGGCCCCAGGCCCTGAGCTGTCAGCCCAGAGCCTGACCCGGGCTTGAACCCTTGACCTGTGAGGTCACGACCTGAGCCGAAATGGGTCACTTCACCGACTGAGCCACCCAGGTGCAGCTCCAAACTTTTAACCTAAGTAACTGCGACACTGTGTTCCAATGTATTTCTAAGTTGTTCTGCTTCATGCCAAGCTGGTGGGTAGGAAGGGACTCATTTGTGTGGGGGGTCAAGGGGAAGGGAGGATCAAGTTCTTATCTCTTTCCTCAAAACTCATATGGCAATTGAAAATGTTCTCGTCCTGTTATACTTATCACCTTGAATTCTAGTTGTCCAAGGAACTGTCTTTTCATCCACATTAAGATCGCTCTATATTCTGGAGTCAGAAGGTTCTATCTCTACTGCTTGAGCGAGGGAGAGAAATTCACTGAGCCTCCGTTTCTTCATCTGTGAAACAGGAATAATATTCCCCAGCTCAAAAAGCTGTTGTAAGGATTAGCCGGGATAATGTACGTAAAATACGGCACCTGTTAGTCGTTTCATAATATCAGATTTTTTCTTAAAAAGTGTCATATCGACTTCTTCCCTGTTGCCTCAGTCATGGAGATTCCCAATAAATGTTTGTTAAATTGAAGAATGGTGGTGACTTCCAGAGATCCCCATCTGGGCAGTGGTAGTCTTCCTTTCTCAGTTAAGAAAGGACGATCATTATGAGATGGCTGCTGTGGGTGTTTCTTCGACTGCCATGATTTCCCTCTTGAATGATTCCATGGACTCTCTAGAGTGAAGCAGACAGGGCGGAAAGCCGCTGTGACTCTTGGGCTGGAAACATGCAACGCAGCCCTGAGAACTCTCTGAAAATGCCACGTAAGTGTCGGTAGTGAGTAAAACAAAACACGCTCACTCAATGGCACTGAATGCTGCAGCGCCTGAAAAGAAAGATCTGACACAGGCTAGGCTCAAGTTTGCTCACATAATCCCAGCCGTGGACTCCCCACCCACCAGGGAATATGCTCCAAATCCTTCCCAGAAGCACGGCCATCTAACACCATTCAAGAGAGCGGGTATGGATTTGAAGAGTCCATACATGTCCAAAGGCTTGGGACAATCTCAAGAGTGGTCTCCTAGAACAGGAGTCCCTGTCTGAGGGTTCAAGAGAGCTCAATCTCAAAACTCATGGAAGCAAATGGAAGTAAATCTGTCAAAGTGTGTTGCAAAGCAAATCACATTTTCCCGTGAAGCGTAAAGAGACAGGATGGAGTCACAGTGGGAGAGGTCACTCTGTCGGTAGAAAGTGTGGGATGGGAAGTGAGGTGTGGAGGTGATCTGACTTCATAAAGCCTTCTCTGACCTTTGGCTTCTGTTTTCCCTTCTCCAAACAAAACACTCCTAACGTCTCAGGAATTCTTTCAATAGAGAGCCGCAGTGGTCCTTAATAAAAACGTCAGTAGTGGGGCTCCTGGGTGGCTCACTTGGTTATGGTTGGACTTCGGCTCAGGTCACGATCTCACGGTTCATGAGTTCGAGCCCCGTGTCAAACTCTGCTCACAGCTGAGAGCCTGGATCCTGCTTCGGATTCTGTATCTCCCTCTCTCTCTCTCTCTGCTCCTTCCCCACTCATTCTCTCTCTTCCCCCCTCTCTCTCTCAAAAATGAATAAACATGAAAAAAATTAAGAAAATAAAATAAAAATTAAGTAGAAGAATCATGAAGCCTGCTGTGATCTGACACCATAGCCAGGAGACTGATTTTTGGATACATCATTAAGGTCCTCAGAATGATGAAGGCAAGGAGAGCACTCAGTATCAAGCATCTGATGCCAAGTGGAATGTTCTAGCTTTATGATACAGCAATTGTTCTCACTATCTTTGCATAGACCCCAGACTTACTCTCAGTGAATGGTTAGGACCCTTGGTGGAATGATCAACGATGTATGATTAAAACTGGTGCAGACCATTGGTTCCATACTCACTTAGGGAAGAACAGAGCACCTGAAAGGCAACTCAGAGCACCTGCAGGGCAAGGTGCCCCACATTTGAAGACAGGACCCAGGTACTAACTGTCCCTACCTGGCCCCTTTTAAAAACTAGCTTAACTACCCAGTAATGCCCCTGTCGGTTTATCTTTTCATCAGAGCGAGTGTCAACCTTAGAATCTGTTCCACTGAAGTGTCTCACGTCTAACAACATCTTTTTTTGTGTGCCTACTCCAAGTTCTGCATAAGATCCCCTCCAATTTCTCTCCCGCCTGCTGTGTAGGGCTCATCTCCCAAGGTCAGGCCCTGCTGAGGGCCTCTGACTCCAGGACGCCTTCTACCTGTGTTCTCTTCTCATGGCTCTCTCCTCTTCTCCCGGGGGGAAGTCTGTCTACACTCGTGCATCAAAGTGCATGGTCTTCCTCCTAGACTCGGGGGCGCAGGGAAATATACTTTGTTTTGAAAAGCGAAGTGCTGGTATTTCCTCTACCCCAGAAGCCCGGGCCTCTCAGAAACCCCAGTGACTGAAATTCCTGGGTCTAGGTATGACATGAGTCTGCTGACAAGATTTTTATAATGTAACAGACACAAGAGAGACGATGGGAAATGATCACAGCAGTTGGTGATTCTGTAAAGCTGTTCGGCATCCTGAGGCTTATGCCTGGCAGTTACCCATCTTTTTGTTTCCTTAAGATGATGATGCAAAACATATCTTTTTGGATAACCGAAACAAAAGAAACCCACAAAACTGCTACATATTTTAAATATTTAATTTTTTTTAACATTTATTCACTTTTGAGAGTGAGAGAGACAGAGCATGAGTGGAGGAGGGGCAGAGAGAGGGGGAGACACAGAATCCGAAGCAGGCTCCAGGCTCTGAGCCATCAGTACAGAGCCCGACGCGGGACTGGAACTCACACACCCCAAGATCATGACCTGAGCCGAAGTCGGATGCCCAACCGACTGAGCCACCCAGGTGCCCCTAAAACTGCTACATATTTTGGAGATAATAGTAAAATTTAAACAAAGTGTGGATTTAATAATATATTTATAATGATAGGACTCATTATAATGATAGGACTCATTATTAACCAGCAATACGCTGTTTAATTTCTCATAATAATCAACATTTGCTACTTATTTACCTTACAATGTAGCAAGCACATCACACACATTAGCTCACTTAATATTCAGAACAAGCCCAGATGGCTATTATGGTTACTATCTTCCTTTTCCAGATTAGGAAACTGAAGTGTATAGGGTTTAAATAAAATGGCCAAGATCTTGCCCCTTGAAAGTTCGCGAGTGGGGTACCTCATTGAGGTATTATAATCGCAGAGCCTGCATCTCTGATAAGCAGGTGGCAGTTGTTCTAAAAGGGTGATTTCAATACTAAAGACAGTTACACCATAGAACAGTAGAGGAAGACGGGAACAAGGAAGTCTATGCCTTGTGACTTATCTTCCTGTAATCTTTTTCTCCCCCAGTTTTACTGAGATACAGTTGACCTATAACCTTGTATTAGTTTAAGGTGAGCAGCGTAATGATTTGCTACCTGGGAAATGATTATGGCAAAATAGTATACCCTGCAAAATGACTGCCACAGTAAGTTTGATTAACACCCATCACCTCACATTGTTACATCTTTTTCTTGTGATAAACACTTTTTTAAGTCCTACTTTTATTTTTAGAAATGTTCACATGGACTCAACAGCATTGTTAACTATGGTCACCATGCTGTACGTTACATTTCCAGATCTTGTATGTTGTGTAACTGGAAGTTTGCACCTTTGGAGTCCCTTCACCCATGTCCCCCCACCCCTGAACCCCCCACCTCTGGCAACCACCAATTTACCCTCTGTTTCTATGAATTTGGTTTCCTTAGATTTCACCTGTATGCAAGACAATACAGTATTTATCTTTCTCAGACTTCTCTCACTCAGCATAATGCCCTCAAGGTCTACGCATGTTGTCCCAAATGGCAGCATATTCAGCCTTTTCTTTTTTTTTTAATAGCTGAATGATATTCATACATATATGGATATGTGAGTTACATGCATATGGATGCATATACATATGCATATGTGTGTGTGTGTGTGTGTGTGTGTGTGTGTGTGTATACACATCTCACATTTTCCTTATCCATTCATCCATCAGTGGACACTTTATTTCTATGTCTTGACGATTGTAAATAATGTTGAAATGAACAAGGTGATATAGATACTTCTTTGAGAGAGTGATTTCATTTCCTTTGGGTGTATGCCTAGAAGAGGAATCGGTGGGTCATATGGTATTTTTATTTTTAGTTATTTGAGGACATTCCATAGTGTTTCTCAGAATGGCTGCACCCATTACATTCCAACAGTGCACAACTGTTCCTTTTTCTCCACAGCCTTGCCAATATGTGTTATCGCTTATCTTTTTGATAATAACCACTCCAACAGGTGCGAGATGATGTCGCACTGTGGTTTTGACTTGTATTCCTCTGATGATTAGTGATGTTGAGCACCTTTTTATGTGCCTGTCGGGCATTAGGATGTCTTCTTTGGAAAAAAAAATGTCTATTCAGATTCTCAGCCTGTTTTAATATAATCTTTTTTTTTTTGTACTATTGAATTATATGAGTTCTTTATATACTTTGAATCTTAACTCCCCACACCTTATCAGCTATATGATTTACAAATATTTGCCTTGCATCTGGTAGGTTGCATTTTCATTTTCACATTTGGCTGTGTGGAAGCTTTTCACTTTGAGGTAGGCCCACTTGTTTATTTTGGCTTTTGTCACCTTTTGCTTTTGGTCTCACATCCAAAGGGTCATGGCCAAGGAGCTTACCACCTATGTTTTCTTATAGGAGCTTTACGGTTTTCAGTTTGCTTTTACTCATACAGGTATTTAAAAACTCTGGGGTTGAGAAGTCAGTATTCCTAAAGAGGGAGTGATTCATTACAAATCTCTACTCTTCATCAAATTGGGACATTTAAGTACAGTACCACTTCTGTGAGAACATAATGTCACTTGCATGAGTTGTTCTATGACCTCTCCCCTCCCCACTGGGCCACAGCGCTTTGAGAAACAGCGGATGAGATGTATAGGTAGCGGAGGGTAGTGTGTCCAAACCTGGACAGAAGTACATTTAAGTAACGTAAGCAATGCTATTTAGTGGCAAAGGGAAAGAGGCTGAGTAGCAGATTGTTGGAACCCTTCACGGAACCCTGAACTTCCTACCTGTGAGGATGAAGGGATCGTTCTGAAGGACAGAAAACTGGCTTTCTATTTTTTTAGGTTTACTTATTTATTTTGAGAGAGAGAGAGAGCAGGGGAGGGGCAGAGAGAGGGGGAGAGAGAGAATCCCAAGCAGTCTCTGCACTGTCAGTGCACAGCCCCATGCAGGGCTCAAACCCATGAATCATGAGATCATGACCTGAGCTGAAGTCGGACGCCTAACGGACTGGGACTGAGCCACCCAGGCGCCCTGCCTTTCTATTTTAATTCTGCATATACAATGATGCTTCCTGAAGAGTTTGTTCATTCCTTTAGCTTTGTCCTCAAACGGCAGACCAAGAGGAGTCTCTTCTAGATGTGTCATTTTGAATTAACACCACCCGTCCCCACCCCAAATTGGTTCCTATCCTTCCCTCCATCCTCTAACCGCCACCCATCTCTCCCACCATGTAGCATCACATACTAACAATGGGCTTGTACGAGATTTGGAAAGCATGATCCTAAGAAGTATAAGTAATTATGTGTGGTTGTATCGTTACCAGATCACATCCTCCTTTTCTGCTCGGCTTAGATGCTGGAGGGGAGAACACCGTGTCTGTAGTCCAGAGAAAGGAAGCTGATGTGCCCAGCTGGAGCCCTTCCGCACAGACCAGATCCTGAACCCGAGCCATAGGAATATTCTGGTTGGAAACAAAACTGTGTAGAAAGCATTGATCAAAAGGACAAAATGGCAAATATGTCTAAGTGGTTGAAATAAGTATTTCTGGTCTCTCTTAAGTACTTTTTCATGGCAGACAGTTGCTATCTAATTGTGGTGTGCTCCCAGGTGGTCAGAAGGAGAAGTAGCTACACTTTAGGAGAGGAGGCCATTGAACGAATAAATAAACTTCTCCTTTCTTTTCTTTTTAGGAATATTTCAGTCGTCTAAGGTTATTTTTTCAAGTTCATTTATTTATTTTGAAGGAGAAAGAGACATAGAGAGTGTGAGTGGGGGAGGGACAGAGAAGAGAGGGAAAAAGAATCCCACGCACTGATGTCGCAGAGCCCAGTGCGGGCTTGAACTCATGAACTATGAGAATATGAACTGAGCCGAAGTTGGACACTTAACCAACTGAGCCACCCAGGTTCCCTTAAACATCTCCCTTTCAAAACTTCCAGAATAACAGGTCACCAGGTATCTATTATATATGTGGCTGTATGTGTATAAATATAAATATAAATATAAATATAAATATAAATATAAATATACATATAAATATAATGTAAGTGTGTGTGTGTGTGTGTGTGGTCACTTACTTACTCTTTTCCCAATCCTGGACTAAGGAGTAATTTTTTTAGAGAAAGGAAAAGAAAATTCAAAGAAAAATTCCTTTGAATTCTAGAATTTGATTTATCATGAAGTAGAAAAGCCATTTAATACTTTTCTTTCAATTTGATAATACGACTGTCATGAAACCATTGTCTAGTAAAGGCAAAAATTGTACCTACCTAGATTTTGCATATTTGTTCATTGTCGTTCCATGGAAACACAGGTAAACGTTTGGACAGGATTTGAGCAGTGGCTATCTGATATGATGTACGATTTCTTGCTCATTAGTTCATGTATGTTGAGTAGAAAGCCTGTCACTTTCCACAACACGTGGCCACACTGATATTCTGTTGTGTGTATTACATTTATGGAAGCCTTTTTAAAACTCTTTTAGCAGTTTGGAAGTACAAGTCCATATTTTCAAGATTTGGATGATTTCTTCTACTAAATAACCCCCTGATCACTGATCATTTTAATTTTCTTTTGATACTCAAAGAGACTCTTCATAAAAAAGCATCCAAGTAAAAACAAAATGAAACAAAACAAGAAAAGATTATATAAGAGAAAAAAACATATGCTGAGCATTTTTACGAGAATAATAAGCATGTCTCTGTTAAGAGATTCATTATAATAAAATAGCTTTTTTTTCCCCCCTTCACCTACCGAGACACTAGCAGTTTGGGACTCCTGAATTATATTACATTTGATAACTTCCTATTGCATTAGTGAATTTCCATTCGGTTATAAAAATTTCCTGATAAAGCCCCATTATTTCTATGGCTATGAGGCAAAGTATAATCTGATTATGTAGCTACTTTTATTATAACTGTAGCTAACGTGATAATATACACCATGTTATTGTAGAAATGCTCTGTGGTGTTTTCTCTTTTGAAAAAAGGCAGACAGGCTCAGAGAAGGAACAACAGAAGAGACAAGGAAGACTTGAACAGGTCAACAAAGTATGCCCTTAAAAAGCATGTTGTTCCCACGGTTGTGTAATGCAATTTATTCCCCTGAGAAAGTGAAGAAAACAGGGGTTGTTCTTTTCCTCACAAATCAGGAGACATACCCTGTGCCTGAAATTAGAAATCCCCTTTCCCTTATGTCGAAGATGATGCCTGTCCTGGATAATCAAGGGGTAGACGATGAAGATGAGCTCATTAGACCATTTTAGACTGAGTTCATCACTGAGCCATTCAATTCCAATACATCGGTTGAGTACCCACTGAGTTACAAGTACTATGCTAGATAGTGCATATCTATCTAATATCTAGCATATCTTTCTAATGGTGAAAACACCATCGTCCCTATCTCATGTCTTAGTAATTGTCACACAATATAGGGGGAGATGTGTAAATTAACAATTATAATTCAATGTAATAAGTGCATAAAAGAGATATTGACAAAGTGCCTTGACGGTTGAATAGCAGTTCTAGGGGTAATGAGACAGGAGTGAGTTGAGCAGAAAGCAGGAGGTGGTGTTTGTTCGGTGTGTGTGCAAAGGCATTGCGAGGGGCGGGGGGTGGGTGTGACAAGTTGAGGCCGGAGGTGAAGGACATGGCATGCTCTGAAAAATAATTCTGGACTTTATTTTATGGGTTGGGTCGAGGACGTGGTCCCCAGAGATGCAGGTGGTGGTCCACCAAGGAGGAGCAGTATAATAGTTCAAATCTGTGTTTTGGAGAGATGCCCCTGTGCAAAGTGTGTGCAATGCACCAGAGCAGTGAACAGGTGGAAAGAGGAAAGCCAGAGGGGAAGTTTGCAGATGTGAACTAAGGTTATACACCAGCTTCGAGGAAAGGACAGGTTTGCTGTCTGTCTGAGCTAGAATCAATGGAGTGAGGGAAAAATGGGATTCCAGGGGACTGACCTGAGTGACCAGGTAACTAACTGGCCTGTTAAGTGATAAGGGAAAACCTTGGCCTAATGAGCTGCCTTTGGATGCGTTAACTTCTAGGTCACTTCCAGAATATGCAGGTAGACTTGCCCGGGAGGCTGCTTAGATGTACACATTTGGAGCTTAGTAGAGATCCTGAACTTCTGAGTTGTCAGTGGATCCGTGGCAGCTAGAGTCTGGGAAGTGGATGAAATTACTGAGGGAAGAAATGGAGGAAAAAGACAAATGAGCTGAGGGGCACAAGGAGAAGAGTTAGTGAGGGAGACTAAGGCTGGTCGGAGCAGGAGGATGAGGGAAAAGAAGAAAAAGTAAAGTAGTAGCTTGGGGAAGAGAGTTTCCAAATGGAAGGATCCAGCTGTATCAGAGACCCCACGGAGGAGTTAAGAAAAATAAAGATGGAAAGCCCTGGAGATGAACACGTGTGAAAGTTTGCCTCTTTGTGGCCACAGACTCGTCGTCCCAGACTGATCATCTTGGGAACGTCATTTCTTGTGAATGTGAATTATCATTGTTCATAACAATTTCTAAGTGAGGACTTATGGCAGGGTCAGCACAAACCCACCAGCGATGTTACAACAACAACAACAAGACCCGAAATCAAAATCCTTCAATATATGCTGTATTTCTCTTAGGAGTTAACAGTACTGTATAATCTTAGTGGACAAGAGATCAAAACTGGGCGATAAAACCTGAATTAGCAGATAATCTCATTACTTGAAGTGTTTAGGCTACTCAACTTTTCGCAAAAGGAGGCAAATCGTAAGTAAACATATTTCTGCAAAGTTCATGGAAATATACTTTGTAAAATTCCCTTCCCTCCATTGGCTCTATCTATGAGTAAGTCCTGGATAGGTATTGTGAGATGGTATTGAACATAATGCCCCGAAGCACTGAAAAATACTGAGTCATTAAGAAAAAGATCAAATTATGTTTAATTTCCTACACAGTAAGGAAAGAAGATGTAGGCATTTAAGGGAGATTTTCAGTGGAGCTGGAACACAGAGTGTCCGTTTTGTTGACCTCAGGTTAAGCAGAATATAAAATTTACAAGAACCTCTCATTTCTACCCTTCTCTGAGCACTCCAGGTAATTTAATTTTTGTACATGGAAAGAGTAATTACCCAGAGTTGTTTTCTATTCTATGTACAGAAGTCATATGTGGTCACAGGTATGAAAGTTGTAGGCGTGAAGTGCAGATGGGTGTTCATCGTTGAACATGAATCTCTTTGCGAGTATTATCCAATTCACAGAGAATTACGGAAGCTACTCCAGTGGAGACACTCAGTCATTCTATACCAGCGGCACGTAAGATCATTTTCACTCGATGAGTGGGATTTTCTGTAGGAAAATAGTGTGCTTCATTCTAGAACACTAACAGGCAAACCCCTCTGTGATTGTGCCACTGTGTTTGCTCAGAGCTGTAAGATTGTCCTGGTTAAAATTTTTTGTTTGAGTGCCGACCTTGGAAGTACAATGCCAAACAAATACCTTAGAGAGGAGCTACTTGACTTACGAGTGGATATTGCTTTAGTAATTTGGATAGTATTTTCCTTTACATCAGCTGGCTAATTTGGGTATTTTCCCCTACAGAGGGGTGATTTCCAAGCAAAAAGTTTATGATTGTGAGGCCATCTGATATATTGAAAAGACTATGTGCTTTGGCTCCAAGCAGTTACATATATGAGTAGCTAAAACTCTCAAAATTTTGCTTTCCTAATTTGTAAAACCAGTGTGATACCTATCTACGTCATGGGATTATTCCATGAATCATATTAATATATGTAAAATACCAGACACATAGCACACCGTAATCAATAAGTGTTAGGTATTCTTTTTATATGTTAGCTCTTAATGGACCATTAATAATCACATAAACATTCTGCTTATGAGAGGAAAAATATTTGGGGTTAAATATATTAGGATTCGGATATGTTCTTCTCTGCGGAAATGAGATTATGTAATCTCATCGGAGACCATGCAATCATCTGTAGACCATGTTTCTGGTTCTGGTTTCCGATCTGTTGTAGGATACTGACAAATCCTTCACCTGCTTGGGCCTCAAAGTCCTTATTTATAATGTCCAAGATGAACTTCAAGGGCCCTTTCAGATTCAAAATGCTAAGCTTCTATACTCTTTGTATTTAGCCTACATTTCCCAACTTGGGGCTTTCTTTGATGGTTTCCTTCAGCTTTCAAAATCCTTCCCACCTTTAATTTTTTCTCTCCCCTCTGTGACCAGCAAGTATCCCATTTCTCATAGCAGGCATTCTTGAGAGGGTTGTCTATATTGGCTGTCTGTACTTCTTTATATTCTGACTTAAACTGTCTACATTTGACCTTCTGTCCACACGTTTCTCACAAGCCACCCTTCTCAAGGTTAAGTGTGATCTCCATCTTGCCAAATCTTTGGTCAATTTTCCATCTTCATATTACTCACACGATCTAGTTAACTGTTCTCTCCTACTGGGCACAATTATTTCTCTCATCTTCCATGCACCATACTTGCTTGATATTTTCTCTGGCTCACTGGACACTATCCCCTGCTGGCTTTTCTTCTTCTAAGTCTCGAGAGCGATGTGTCTAACAGAAATATCACAGGAGCCACATTTATGATTTTAAACTTCCTAGTATTTAATCTTCCCATTAAAAAAAAAAAGTAGAAGTAAATGGGTGAAATCAATTTTAAGAACATATTTTAACTAACCCAGTATATCCAAAACATTATTTCAACAATCAGTATGAATAATTAATGAGATACTTTACATTCTTCACAGTTTGGTGGGTTATTTAAAAAAAAAAATGTTTATTTACTTTGAGGGAGAGAGAAGCAAGCAGGGGAGAGGCGGAGAGAACGAGAGAGAGAATCCCAAGCGGGATCCCCACTGTCTGTGAAGGGGCTGATATAGTGCTTGAACGACGAAATCTCGGGTCGGGCTCTTAACCGATAGAGCCACCCAGGTGCCCCTGGTGGGTATTTTATACTTAATTTGGACTAGCATATTTCAAAAGTTCAAAAACCAAGTGTGGCTACCATATTGGACAGGGGAGCTCTGTGCGTTGGCGAGACCCAAGGCTCAGTCCTGGGGGCTCTTCTATTGTCTGTGTACAGTCTTTCTAGGTGATCCAGGTGAGCATATATTATCTGTCTTCTGATTCAGTTATTCCGTATTTACTGGGTACCTACTGTGTGCCAAGCTACTGTGTTCTTGATACTAGAGGACACAATAGCGAACAAAGTAGACATAAATCCCCACACTCATAAAAGCCTACTTCCTAGTAAGGGAGAGCAGGCAACAAACAAGATTGCTGAGTTAATTTTGTTGCACAAAAGAAGTGAAAATGCTGCAGCAGAGACAGAGGAGGGGCGCAGGAAGGCAGGAAAATTGGAGGAGCAAAGAAAGGGTCAGATGATGCAGGTTTTTTTGTGTCCCAGACAAAGGACTTCGGCTTTTACTATACTGACAAGGGGAACCGTTAGAAGGCTTTAAGCAAAGGAATCCACAATACGACTCAAACTGTAAAAAGATGGTTGTAGGGGCTGTTTTGAGAATATACGACGGAAGGTCAGGGAGAAACAAGGTGACCAGTAATCTAATGTTGCAGTAATCCAAGCCGAAGAAGACAGAGGCTTTGATCTGTTGCCGGGGAGGTGATGAGAAGGTGTCCCAGTCTGAAAGAAGAGGTTCAGGCCAGATATACGGATATGGGCATCGTCAACACGTACCTGCATTTTGCCAACAGGGAAGCAGCCACTGGCCACGCAGAGCTCTTTCCGTCCATGAATTTCCATTAATTAAAACAGAACAAAAATGCAGCGCCCGTCACGCCAGCTTAGCCTTATTTCGAGGGTTCGACATCTGTGTGTGGTGAGCGGCTACTGCTTCGGACCGCGCAGGAAGATCTGTTGGGCGACACTGATACATTTAGGGTTCTGACCTACTGTCTCTCAAATCGACTGTCTGCTAGATGCCCCCACAGCATAATTCGCCTGTGGTACCGATGTCAGATAAGCGTTGTGTACAAAACCCGGTGAGTAATTTTTGCCTGCAGTCTTCAGCAACCCGGCTTCCCGTTTGCCAGCCTGCTTCGGCTTCATTTCTGCTCTCCCGGTGAATGCAATCACCGTCCGTCCTGCTGCTGTCCCAACCTCGAGGTCATTCCTTAATCTTCCTGTCCCCGCCGACCTCTGTCACTTCCCGTTCAACAGGCTGACCGGCTCTCCCTCCAAGTCGTATCCTGACCATGACCACCTCTTGCCACTCCTACTTCTAGCATATCATCCTTTGCTGGACAATCCAAACGCCTAAATTAGTGCTTTTCAAGTTTCGCTGTATATGAGAATCCCTTGGGAGTTTAAAGCCGAAACAGAGTAAGAAAAAAAAAAAAAACCCAACAAAAACGTGTGGGCGCTACTCTACGCACCCAGGTGGGGTTTGGCTTTGTAAAAGCTTCCCGGGCGCAACCAGGCCTGAAGACGGCCTTCACCCTATCATCCTCCACCCCTTTCCATGGTCTACTCTTTCACATAGGAGCCAGGGTGACCTTCCTAAATAATACATCGGATCACGTCATTCCCTCTCTTGAAACTCCGGGCGGTGTCTCATTGCCCCGGGAAGAATTTGAAACTCCTGACCCTATGAGATCTGGCATTGCTTAGTTTCTCCGGCCTGCTTCTGCTTGGCTGACCCCCATCATTGTCACCGTCTCTGAGAGGTCCTGCGTCCACCTCGTGTTAACCAGCCCTTTGCGCCCCCTGAACCTGTCCCAATCACCCCCCCTTCCCCATGCCCAGGATCCTTTTCTTGATGGAACATATTGCCGGTTGCAGTGATCGTATTCCTTCCTTTCCTTGCCCGTCCATCCCCCCTAGCTTGAACAAAAGCTCCGTGAGAGCAAGGAACTTTGCGGTCTTTTATCCATTTCCTCCCGACAGGAACTGGCTGTCGACAAATCAATATTTTTGAACGCTCCCTTCATTTAATACATATTTTTAAAGATTTCATTTCAGAGTCTTCAGAGAAAAGATAATGACAGCTACGATGAGGATGATAAGGATGATGATGATGCAGGAATTGCTCTGATTTATAAAGAGCTTACTCTGTGCCAGGCTGTGTTTATTCCATCATGGCAACAGCCCTCTGAGATGGAGATCATGCACCCATTTTACAGATGAGAATATTGGGATTGCAACAAGCTAAGTAATTTGAGTAAGACCACCAAGGTGGTAAGTGTGAGAAGCCAAAAGGGAACCTGGGTCTGCCTGAGAACAAGGCCCCTACTCTTCAAACACACACACACACACACACACACACACACACACACACACACTTGCGGCCATTGAATAAATACTTATGAAATAAACAGAACACTTAGTGCTTATGTTGGACAGTTGTCAAACACTGATGCTTTGTTTATGACTAGGAAAAACAATAACCTTCGCCTCACATCCCACCGTTGCCTCTTTCTTGCCCCGTGGGGGACTCCAGGGCTGTCCCTCATTCTCGTCGCCAGTTATTCCTGCAATAAGCAGTCGTAGCCTAAAGAATTCCATCTCCTAGCAGCAACCAGGGTTACTTGCAGCCTCAATGATCTTCTTTTGAGCGAGGGAAAAAATCCCCTAACTTTGTAACACAGCCCAGCGATGCATGAGAAGCCTTTGTCAAACCCTGGGCAGGGGGAAAAGGAAAATAAAAATACCGTTCTCCTCTGGAATGTCTCCTAGGACTAGTGAAAAATGCTAATTCTGACAACAGCACCATCACTTAAAAATCAAAGCACCTTTGAATTATATTAGAAATGAGAAGAAAATGGGAAGTGGTGAAAGAAAATAATTATGTCCTCGGAATCTGGCAATATCTTAGCCCCTCCAGCTCTGCTCTCCTGCTGTATGCCGCCGCAGATACCCTCCCAGGAGGGATTTTTTCCCCCCCTGAGTCCGGAGACCTGCCTTGTGTTCAGGTTGCACGAAGAGGGAGAGGGACGCCTGGCTTTTCTTTATTCCCCCCAGAACAGGCTGATGGGAAGTTGGAGCCTTCCTTCCTGTCTTGAAACAGCTCCCACGGTGCGGTGTTTCTATTTCTAATTACTCCGAGATGAACGTGCGGCCGTGCGCTTTGCAAGAGCAGCCTCGCCTCGACGGGCCGCGTCGGCGGCTCGGCGAGCTCCAGGGCCGAGCGGGCCCGAAGATGTGAATTTCTGCTTCCGGGAGCACGCAGCTCTGCGCCCCCGGCCCGGCTCGCGTGGCCCCCCGCGCGACGTGGGCGCTTTGGAGCGCGCTCCGGGCAACGGGAGCGGAGCCCGCGGCGCGCTGCCTGTCCCCGGGCACGGCCGGCTCCCACGTCCCCGGCCCCATTCAGGCCGCCGAGGCCGCGCCGCCTCGCTCGGCCCCCAGATTACGGCCCCGGCGGCGCCCCCAGCCGGGGAGCGGGGGGCGGGGGCTGCGCGCCCAGCCTGCGGCCCAGATGGCGGGCCAGCCCCGCGCGGGGACACTTTCTCAGGCTTTCAAAAAGAGCACTTTCTTTCCTGCCTAATATTTAGCTCCTTCAAATGCAAATGGAGAGGTTTCGCTCCAAGGTTAGCATAACAATTATGGGAAAGCTTTAAATCTGATGCGTTTGTTTACACGATGAAAGGCGGGCAGGATCCGCGAGCCGGAGGCCCCGGCTTCTCAGCAACTATTTTCCAACTAGTGAGCTGCAAGTCAATTTGAGATCACAAAGAAAACCAATTTATGTGACGGCGTGGGCTAATTTTGGAGGGAGTTCTCCATTGTTGTCGATGTGCGGGTTTTTTTTTTTTTTTCTTCTTGTTTTTAAATGACCGCTGCTGAAATAGTGATTTCCCCCCCTCCCCGCTTTTTAACGGTGAAGTCCGGGTGAGGTAATTGGTGTTGGTGACAGGCAGGAAGGTCTTCATTACCCGGGACGGTGGGAACGGGGGTGGGGTGGGCACAGGTAGAGGATTTTCCAGGCACTTGGTGGGGTGTTGGCCCAGCGTGCAGAAAAGTCTCTTTTAGTTTGCTAGAGTTTAGAACATTTTCTTAAAAAAAAAAAAAAAAAATATATATATATATATATATATATATATATATATATATATATAATCATTTTTCTGCGATTCAGTCTTAGACATTTTCTTTTATTATTTTATTTTATTCTAATTTTTCGTATTTCGACAAGGTGTTGTTAAGTACCACTGATGGGTATCAGACTAAGACTTAAGGGGAATGACATTTTCTCACTATAAGTCCATTCATTTCCAGATGCTGACAGTGAGGCCTCGGCCCGCCCACTGGAGGTGACCCAGATCTGCCTGGAGAAAGGCCTGGTGACCAGCAAGAAAGAAATCTCAGGCCTAGTTTCCTTTTTTAAAACTGTCTCTCTCTCTTTTTTTTTTTTTTACTCATAGATGTTCCAGGAGACTTTTCTAGACCTTCCTCCTGGGGCCATCCTCCACCTGTCACTTCGGAAGATGCGGTGAGGTCTCAGCCTCCTAGGTCTTCCTCACCTGAGACCCAAGAGAGACTGGAGACCCTTGGGAGCTCATTAAATCTTTCAGCCGCATTGACAATATATTGGCAAATGCTTCGCGACCCACTAGGATCTACAGTGCCTAGGTATTTAACAACATTATACCATTTGGGGAGTATTTATTGACCAACATACATATGCCGTTATCAATGTTGAGATGAAGCTACAAAACCTCCCCCTTCCCCCTGCAGTGTTTCTACAGATGAGCGGTAATGCGTGTCCTAACAGTGGGACCACAGCAAGCATATGTGTGCTATTCCTAACAGGTACAAAGCTGTGGTTTGCAACTCGAGTGAGGCCTGGAGTTGCCCGAGGGCCTTGTTAAAACACAGATGGCCGCACGTCCCCTCCAGAGCGTCTGCACAAGCAGGTCTGAGGTGCAGCCTGGGAATTTCCATCCTCACAAGTTACTTGGGGACGCTGATGCCTTCTTTCCGAGACCAGTCTCGGAGAAGCCCAGCCTAAAAGATTCATAGAAGTGTATAATTGTGAGTGAACCCAACATGATAAAAGAGTTGCCTTTTTACAAGAATAGCTTAGAGGAAAACAATAGCGACTGATGAACCATCCACGCTAGAAATTAAGTGAGATTAAGGAACTATTCTTAAACTTAAATATTTCTCAAATATAGGTGTTTAAAGATTGTTGGCTTGACCTACTTGGGAACTCAAAATGAGTCAGATCTTCCTGAGTAATAGATAAGCGTGTTTTTGTGAACACCATTCAGGTCTGCTAGGCAGGTGAATGGGGTTCCTGAGGGATGGTGGTATATATTTGTTTTCTCATATTGAGACGCTCGAGGTCCGCTGCACTGAACTTGCCCCTTGACCGTCTTAGCACTCATGCCTCTTTTCTTAATTATCCTACGTCTTGGTTTCTTCCTGAATGTTCTCTTTCCCTGAAATCCTCCTCAGGCTCCTTCTCCTTTGTTAAGACAGCTCTTCAAACCCAACTCCTGAATAAACCTTCAAGACAGAGAGAGATTTTCATGAAAACTTAACCATTAAAAAAAAAAAAAAAAAACCTCTTATAACTCCCTTATTTATCTAACCATTTGATATAATTGAACATACTTACTGGCTTATGTTTTAGTGTCTGTATTTGATCTTGGGGTCTTTAATATGTACATTTTCTCTCTCTGTGTGTCTCTTTAAGACACAGAGTGTGAACAAGGGAGGGGGCAGAGAATCTTTTTTTCTAAGTTTATTTATTTATTTTGAGAGAGAGAGCCCTAGCAGGGGAGGGGTCAGAGAGGAGCAGAGAGAGAGGGAGAGAGAATCCCAAGCAGGCTTCGAGCTGTCAGTGCAGAGTCTGACATGGGGCTCGAACTCATAAACCGTGAGATCATGACCTGAGCTGAGATCAAGAGTTGGACACTTAACCATCTGAGCCACCCAGGCTCCTTAGAGAGAGAGGGAGAGAGAGAGAGAGAATCTAAAGCAGGCTTGACCCGTAGTGCAGAGCCTGACATGGGGCTTGATCCCATGACCCTGGGTCATGATCTGAGCCGAAATCAAGAGTTCCCAGGTGCCCCTTCTATTTGACTTTAAATTGCATATCCTATGAGGGAGAGACATTTTATTTATTTATTTATTTATTTATTTAGTGTGTTATTTACTTATTTATTTAAATTCAGGGTAGTTAACAAGTTAATTAACATTGGTTCAGGAGTAGAATGCAGTTACACTTACATATAACATCCAGCGCTCATCCCAGCAAGTGCCCTCCTTCATACCCATCACCCGTCTAACCGCCCCCCCCACCCCCGTCCCCTCCAGCAACCCTCAGTTGTTCTCTGTATGTAAGAGTCTCTTATGGTTTGCCTCAATCTCTGTTCTTATCTTATTTTTCTTTTCTTCCCCTATGTTCATCTGGTTTGTTTCCTGAATTCCACATATGAGTGAAATCATATGATGTTTTAATTCTGAGGTTTCATAGTCACTGGTACAGAGCCACACATAAAGAGACACATAACAACAAGTTATTTTGATGATGACGTCTCAATTAGGAACTTGACATTAAGTTCGGTTCTGTTTACCTGCTAGGAAAACACGGTTGAAGATAGATCTTCTGTATAAAGTCATACTGTGTTAGCCACTTGACCATGGACACGTGCCATTCAAGTTGCAAGACAAACAGTAGCCTGAAATTACAGGAGGAATTTTTCTCAAATCATATTTTTATATGCATTGAGGAAATATAAAGCTCAGGAAATCATATGTAAATTGTTCCGTGAAATAAATGAACCGCTAAAATTGATCTTGGTTGACCAGGTATCATGACAGGCCGGAGAACGTTGTTCTGGGGACCAGGTGCTTCCCCCGTGACTAGTTTTGTGACATTATATGTTACGGGTGGAGGGTGATGCTGTTGAATGTACTTTGTTGAATAAGTCATGCTACCCGTCTTTCAATGACAAGCACGAGGGGTGGGTGATCCTTGGGGTTCTTTCTGGATTACGTGTATAGCATCTGCTTGGATTTCCTTCAACCACATAATGCAAGAGGGTCAGCTCTGGTTTAAACAGGTGCCTCTATTATGATAATATTGTCAACACCTTTTAAAATTATTGCCATCTCCTCTACATATGTTGTAGTCTCCTTGGATTTGCGGAAAATGCTATGTTGATTGTTTTTCATTGTAAAAGAGCCAATTTCTTTGAGCAACTGCTATTTCTACCTGAGCACTCAAGTCATTGAGGAGACATTTAATTTAGGGACGGAGCAGAATTTCTTTACCCTTGCTGTTATCCTGTGTTACAGCTGACTGCTTTAGTGCCAATAAAATGCTAAGGGCTCTGGTTTTTACTGGGCGAAGCACTGAGTGGCAAAGTCATTCCTATTAAATATTAACATCATTTACTAAGAATATAATTAGAAATAAAATAAATTGGCACATAAAATTTGTATCTTAATCATCCTCTGCTCTTGGTTCAGGTGTTGAAAAATTGTTTTCTTCGTCCTAAATATAGAGTTAGGGTTTTAAAAGGATTAAGCTGTCATCCCAGGGAGGCAGTGGACATTTCCACAGGTATCTTAAGAGACTTGAATTTTTTGGAAGTCAAGTGCAGCTCGTGACAAACGTGTGTGTGTGTGTGTGTGTGTGTGTGTGTGTGTCTTTGTTGTGTGGCGGGGAGATGGAGGTGAGAAGCCGATGAGAGAAAGTGGAAAATGAGGAAATAAATGGGGCTCTAGAGTATTTTCTAGTTTTGAAATAAAACTGTGGTTTGAGTCCGGTGGGTCAGTTATATATAAATATAGCGTAGAGGGCAGATATCCAGAAATAACAGATTTTAATCTCCAGAGGGAGAGGGAGAATTAACCAGAGAAGAAGCCTTTGAACCAGGGTACTCCTTTAGCTAAGAATGGTGAGCCTTGAGTGCACTTATTCCATTGTATTTCTGTTTTATCTACCAATTCTCCCGATGGTAGACATCTTCGTTGTTTTCATTGATTTTTGCTGTTATAAATAATGCTACAATGATCATCACTGTGCTTATTTCCTGGTGCAAAGACGTCATATTATCTCTAGGGCATCTTCCTTTTATGATGTATTATTAATTTCTATTCTGCTTGATCTATAATTTTTGTTAGCAAATTAGTAATCCGTAAACTGATACTGTGTATTTTTCTTTCCCACGTAATTTTCTACCCTTCTACTTTTTTTTTCTTTTTGAGGGAGAGAGAGGGCGCGGTGGGAGGGACGGGCAGAGGGAGAGAGAGACAGAGAATCCTCAGCAGGCTGCACACCCAGCACAGAGTCCGACGCAGGGTTCCATCCTTCCACCCTTAGATCATGACCTGAGTTGGAATCAAACATCAGGTGCTTAACAGACTGGGCCACCCCAGTGCCCTATGTTTAAAATCAGTTATTAGGAACATTCTCATACAAATCCTATGATGACTGTATGCATTACAAGAATCATTCTCACTCTGTGACTGGGATTTTCATCCTTTTTTAGGCATCTTTTGATAAACAAGTTCTTAGCTATAAATGACTTACCAATCATTTTCTTTATGGTTTCATTTTTTTGTGTCTTGCTTCAGAAATCCTTTTTCTCAAAAAGACATTGTCACATTCTTTTTATAAAAGTAGTAAGCCCTCGATCAGTCTGAAATTGTTTTTTTTACGAGGTGTGAAGGAGAGATCAGGTTCCATTGTTTGCCCTATGGGAACAACTGGCTACCCCAGCGTGATTTATGAAATAGCTCCCGCTTTTCTGTTGGTGTCTGATGTCACTTCTGTCGTATACTCAGTGTGCACGTTCATCTGGGTCTGTTTCGTGGCTCTCAGTTGTGTAGTGTTAGTTTATTTGACGATACGTGCCCTAATTCTGCGCCGTTTTAATTAAAAACTGGCTTCTTAGTGTTTCGGCAGAGGATAAATTCTCACCTGACTCTTCTTCCAGAGTGTCTTGACGGTTTTTGGTCTTTTGCTCTTTCATGCACACTTCAGAATTAGTGTGTTAATTCCTGTATAAGGCCTCTTCTGAATTTTGGTTGAAATTGCCGTGACTGTATGGCCCAAACTGGGGAGAAGGGACATTCTCGCCATGTTACCATATTGAATGATGTGGTCTGTAAATATGATAAATCTCTCCATTTACTTACATCTGCCTTAATGTCTTTGAACAAAAGTTGGTAAGTTTTTCCGAAAGGTCTCATGTGACTTTCGTTCTGGATACTTTCGATTCGGTGCTACTAAAAATGGCATATTTGAAATAATGAAAGGCTCTACGTGTCGCTGTTGTACAGAAAGGTAGTTGGCTTTTATGTAACAACCACATCTAGCAACTCTGAACTGTCTCACTAAAGTTGGTAATTTATTTGTAGATTCATTTGATTACTTGTAAACCATATAAAAATCATCACACAAGACAAAAATAGTTTTATTTTTTCCTTTCTTTATGGCTTTAACATTTCCTTTTTCTCTTTTTCTTCTGCTTTTCTTCTTCCCTTCCTCTGTGCACCTCTCCCTTGCTGCCTCCCTTCCAAATCTTTCCTTCTCCTGCTGTATACCTTCCTGACCCCCACTACCCTGTCCAACCATTTTTATTGCACTAGATAGGACCTTAAGGATAGCATTAAATAGAAATACTGACAGCAGGCAAATATACCTTATTCGTGATTTCCAAAGGAATCCTTAACGTTTTGCCATTAAATATGATGTGAGTTGTAAGCTTCATGTGTGCACATGCGTAGAAGACAGCCTTTGGTAAGAAGGTTCGTTAGGCCTTTTTGCAGAATGAATGAAGAATGAATATTGAGTTTTATCAAACTTTCGTCTTTTGAGATAATCTTATTTCCTTTGTTACTGTGGTAAATTACGTTAATCAAATTTCTAATATTGAACCAACTATACGTTTCCTGGCTAAACTAAATTGGCATTTAAAGAATTTTAATTGTGTTCAAAAACATAAAATTTACTATTTTAGCCATTTTTATTTTTATTTATTTTTTAAAACATTTATTTGTTTTTAGAGAAACAGAGAGCGTGAGTGGGGGAAGAACAAAGACAGAGGGAGAGAGAGAATCCCAAGCAGGGTTCGTGCTGTTAGCACAGAACCCGACATAGGACTCGATCTCATGAACGGTGAGATCATGACCTGAGCCGAAATCAAGAGTCAGATGCTTGGGTACTGAGCCTCCCAGGTGCCCCTTAACAATTTTTAAACGTACCATTCAGTAGCGTGAAGTATGTTCACGTTGTTGTGAAACAGATCTCTGGAACTTTTTCATGTTGCCAAACTCTGTCCCCATTAAATGACTCCCCCTGTTCTCCTTCTCTAGGTCGTTGGCAACCCCCATGATACTTTCTGTTTGCATGAGTTTGACTATTCTGGATACCGCAAGTAAATGGAATCGCAGTGTTTGTGTTTTGTGACTAGTTTATTTCACTGAGCAGAATGTCCTTTAGGTGCATTCATGTTGCAGCATGGGTCAAAATTTTCTTCCTTTTGGGGCACCTGGGTGGCTCAGTCGGTTAAGCATCCAACTTCGGTTCAGGTCATGATCTTATGGTTCATGGGTTCGAGCCCCGTGTCAGACTCTGTACTGACAACTCAGAGCCTGGAGCCTGCTTCGGATTCTGTGTCTCCCCCTCTCTCTGCCCCTCCCCTGCTCGTGCTCTGTGTGTGTCTCTCTCTCAAAAAAAAAAAAAAATTACAAAACATTTAAAAAAGTTTTCTTCCTTTTAAAGATGGAATAATATTCCATTGTATGTACATATCACATTTTGTTTATACATTCATCTGTCTTTGGACTGTATCCACCTCTTGGCCATTGTGAATAGTGCTGCTGTGAATATTGGTTGTGCACACACCTCTTAAGATCCTGCTTTCAGATCTTTTGGATAAATACCCAGAAGCGGAATTGCCGGATCATATGGTAATTCTATTTTTAATTTTTGAGGAACAACTATACAATTTTCCATAGCAGCTGTACCATTTAAATTCCTGCTAGCACCGTAAGAGGGTTCCGATTTCTCTCCGTCCTTGCCAACAATTGTTATTTTCTGTTGTATCAATAGGTGCAGTTCTAAGATGTCTGAGATAATATCTTGTGGTTTCGACTTGCCTTTCTCTAATGATTAGTGATCGTAAGCTTCTCTTCATATGCTTGTAGCACATTTGCAGATCCTCCATTCGAGTTCTTCACACATTTTTAAATCAGGTTATTTGTGAGTTGTTGTTATTGTTGCTGTTGTTTCATTGTAGGAATTCTTTATATATTCTGTGTAGTGACCTCTCATCGGATATATGATTTGCAAATAAATATTTTCTTTCGTTTTGTAGCATGCCATTTTCACTCTGTTGATTGTTGTCTCTGATGGAGAAGTTTTTACTTTCGGTATAGTCCATTTTGGCTGTGTTTACGTTTTTTGACTGTGCTTGCTGGATTTGTTTTCTTAATACTTTGTTGAGGGAGATTGTATACCCGTATTTATGAGTGCAATTGGCCTGCAATTTTCCTTTTTTACACTTTCCTCTCCTGGGTTTGTATCAAAATCATACTGGCCACATAAAATAAGTTGAGGAATGTTTCTTCCTTTTATATTTTCTGAAATATTATGTGTAAGACTGGAATTATCCGTCTATGAATAATGACTAGAACTTCCCTGGGCCCGGTGTTTCATTTATGGGGATATTTTAAACTGTTGATTAAATTTATTTAATGGTTTTAAAACTATTCATGTGGTCTAGTTCTTTAGTCCATTCGACAAGATTTATATATATATGTATGTATGTAAATATATGTAAATATATACACATTAATAAATATATTTATAATAATAAATATATATTTATATTTGCATATATACATACATGTATACATATATATTTCCCTAAGAATCTATTTCAATGTTTTTGATAGCATAAAGTAGATAATTTTTTTTTTTTTAATTTTTTTTTTTCAACGTTTATTTATTTTTGGGACAGAGAGAGACAGAGCATGAACGGGGGAGGGGCAGAGAGAGAGGGAGACACAGAATCGGAAACAGGCTCCAGGCTCTGAGCCATCAGCCCTGAGCCTGACGCGGGGCTCGAACTCACGGACCGCGAGATCGTGACCTGGCTGAAGTCGGACGCTTAACCGACTGCGCCACCCAGGCGCCCCGATAATTTTTTTTTACTACTTTTTAAATGTTTGAAGCACCTGTAGTTATGCACCCTTTCCATTTCCGTATTGTTTATTTGCTCTCTTTTATTACTCAAGCTTTCCTGAGGTTCGTCAATTGAATTGGTCTTCTCTCAAAGGTCAGCTTCTGTTTGTGATCCTCTATTGTTTGTTTGTTTTTCCTATTTTATTATTTTCTGATTTCTTTTTGTTATTTCACCCCATATACTTTATTCGAGTCCATTCTGTCTTTGAAACTTAAGTTATCTTCTTAGTTCAGTATTTTTTAGCTTTTCCTTCTTTAAAAATACATTTTTTTAATGTTTATTTATTTTTGAGAGAGAGAGAGAGAGAGACAGAGTATGAGCAGGGAAGGAGCAGAGAGAGAGGGAGACACAGAATCCAAAGCAGGCTCCAGGCTCTGAGCTGTCAGCACAGAGCCTGACGCGGGACTCGAACTCCCAAGGCATGAGATCATGACCTGAGCCGAAGTCGGACACTTAACTGACTGAGCCACCCAAGTGCCCCTCCTTTTTAATATAGGCATTGAATGCATTAATTTTCTCTCTGCGTATCATTTTACCAACATCCCTGAGTTACTTAGCATTTTTGTATTGTCTAAGTATATGGTCATTTAAATAAGTTTTCTGCTATTGTTGATTTTTGTGATAATATTATATTTTTATAAAATAACATTTTATGTTTTTGTCAATGTTCTACATGCGGTTTCAGAAAATGTGTATTTTCCAATTGTTAGGAATAATTTTATGTAACTCATAATACTGAGGCTACTATTTATGTTCTGTATTCTTATTCACCTCTTTATTTTTGTTTATTAATGGGGAAGGTTTTGTTTTTAATGATTATTATTTATTTTTGAGAGAGAGAGAGAGAGATACAGAGTGTGAGCAACGGAGGGGCAGAGAGAGAGCGAGACACAGAACATGAAGCAGGCTCCATGCTCCAAGCTGTCAGCACAGAACCCGATGCGGGGTCGAACTCACGGACTGTGAGATCATGACCTGAGCCCAAGTCACACGTTCAACTGACTGAGCCCCTCAGGTACCACTTCGCTTGGCTAATAAATGGATGATGTTCTCTAAATGGGAGCATCATGTCATCTGCATATCATGAAAGTTTGACTCCTTTCTTATCAATTTGGATGCCTTTTATTTCTTTTTGTTGTCTGATTACTGTGGCTAAGACTTCCAATATTATATTTAATAAAAGTGTTGATAGTGGACATCCTTGTCTTGTTCCTGACCTTAGGGGAAAAGCGCTCAGTTTTTCCCCATTGAGCATCATGTTCGACGTGGGTTTTTCATATATGGCTTTTATTATGTTGAGATGCGTTCCCTCTAAATCTACTTTGTTGAGGGTTTTTATTAGGAATGGATGTTGTCCTTTGTCGAATGCTTTTTCCGCATCTGTTGAAATGATCGTATGGTTTTCATCCTTTGTCTCATGAATGTGATGTATCATGTTGATCGATTTGAGAATACGGAACCACCCTTGCATCCCAGAAATAGATCCAACTTGATTGTGGTGAGTGCTAGTATTTTATTAAGGATTTTTCCATCGATGTTCATCAGAGATACTGGTCCGTAGTTCTTTTTTTTGTCGTGTCTCTGCCTGGCTTTGCTATCAGGGTAAAGCTAGCCTCATAGAATGAATTTGGGAGTTTTCCTTTGTCTTCTATTTTTTTGAATAGTTTGAGAAGAATAGATTTGAACTCTTCTTTAAATGTTTGGTAGAAATCATCTGTGAAGCCGTCTGGTCCTGGACTTTTGTTGGTTGGAAGTTTTTTCATTACTGATTACTGATTCAGTTTCATTCAATTTCATTGCTGGTAATCAGTCTTCCTACTTCAGGTTTGGTGGAGTATATGCTTCTAGGAACGTACCCATTTCTTCTAGGTTGTCCAGTATTCTGTATGTTTAACTTAAGAATCTTGGGGCATCTGGGTGGTTCAGTCGATTAAGTGACCCATTTTGGCTCGGGTCCGGATCTTGTCGTTGGTGAGTTTGAGCCCCACATCAGGCTCTGTGCTAACAGCTCAGAGCCTGGAGCCTGCTTCAGATTCTGTGTCTCCCTCCCTCTCTGCCCCTCCCCCGCTTGCTCATGCCCACTTGTGAGCTCTCTCTCTCTCTCAAAAATAAATAAACATTGGGGCGCCTGGGTGGCGCAGTCGGTTGAGCGTCCGACTTCAGCCAGGTCACGATCTCGCGGTCCGTGAGTTCGAGCCCCGCGTCAGGCTCTGGGCGGATGGCTCGGAGCCTGGAGCCTGTTTCCGATTCTGTGCCTCCCTCTCTCTCTCTGCCCCTCCCCCGTTCATGCTCCGTCTCTCTCTGTCCCAAAAATAAATAAACGTTGAAAAAAAAATTAAAAATAAATAAATAAATAAATAAACATTAAAAATTTTTTTACAGAATCTTAATCACTCTCTCACTTAATAATATAGTTATTTTAAAATACTTGAAGTCTCATTACTTTCCTGTTGCCTTATTTGCTATTATTTTTCAGTGTTTTTCAGACCCCATAAAATAGATGTTATAGTTTTATATATTCAGTGTCCTTTCTTTATTGTTTAGGTAACCCAGGTTTACTTTTATTTCTCTTCTTGGGTTTCTCACTGTTATTTTCTGTCTTTCAGACTTTCTTTTTCACTCAGTTTTATTTTTTCGAAATTAAATCCTATTGGTATGTCTTCAGTGAGTCTCTTTTAATAGTACATAGTCAGAATTTGCTTGATGCTTTTATTCTGTACACATTCTTAAATTGTAATGTCAGTGAATATAGAATTCTGGCTTGGCATTTCTTTTTCCTTAGCGTGTGCCGATTCATTTTGCTCTTTTCTGACTTGTGTCATTACTACTGAGAAGTCAGCCACCTGTCTAATTCTTACTTTCGTTAATTCACCTTTTAACCTCTGGATTGTTTTAAGATAATCTTTTGTCTTTGGTACTCTGCAGACTTTTGATGTATGTCCAGGTATGAGTTTCTGTTTATTTATCCTGCTCTGGATATATTGAGAATCTGAGAATTGGCATTTTTAAAAAATTCCAAAACAAACTTTGGCCAATATTTCCTTAAATATTATCTCACCCACATTCTCCTTCTATTTCTTTCTAGTACGCTTATTAATAAATATTAGCTTATCTCTTTTTATCACCCATTACTTCGACCTCATATTTTCTCTCTCTTTATCCTTCAGGGCTTTATTCTGCATAATTTCTCCAGATTTTTCTTGCCATGTATTGATTTTGTCTTTAGTTTTCTCTTTCCAGTTGTTTAACTTTTCTATTAAATTTTTATTTTCAACTACTATGTACTTCCTTCTTTTTTTGTGATTGAATAATTCTTTATGGAAGCATGCCTCTATTTGGAGAAAATTACATATAATACACATATACATACGTTTTATAGTTACTTTTGTAAATAATGGGCTATTTTAATTACTTTCACAAATAATGTACTATGGAATTTACAACAGCTTATTTTATTATTTTTGTTTGGTTGGTTTTTGTTTGTTGTTGTTACTGTTTTAGTTTCAAGGTTTTATTTAAAGGATTCCGGTTAGTTAACGTACAATGTAATGGTGATTTTAGGAGTAGAATTTAGTGATTCGTCACTTATGTGCAACACCTGGTGCTAGTCACAAGTGCCCCTTCTTAATCCCCATCGCCTACTTTACCCATCTCCCTGCCCATCTCCCCTCCTGCAACCATCAGTTTGTTCTCTGGAGTTAAGAGTCTACCTCCTGGTGGGGCACCTGGGTGGCTCAGTCAGTTAAACATCGGACTTCAGCTCAGGTCATGATCTCACGGTCTGTGAGTTCGAGCCCCGCGTCGGGCTCTGTGCTGACAGCTCAGAGCCTGGAGCCTGCTTTGGACTCTGTGTCTCCCTCTCTCTCTGCCCCTCCCCCCACTCACACTCTGTCTCTCTCTCTCTGTCTGTCTCTCTCAAAGATAAACGAACATTAAAAAAACCCAGAGCCCGTTTCTTGGTTTGCCTCTCTCTCTCACTTTTCCCTTTGCTCGTGTATTGTGTTTCTTAAACTCCAAATATGAGTGAAATCCCCTGGTATTGGTCTTCCTCTGACTTCTTGTGCTTAGCATCTATGTGGTTATTTTTCAAATGCCTCTCATTGTGATCGTCTCTTGTCCTTGTGAAACAATCCCAGCACCCTCTATAGTCTCTGTAGTGTCCAGAGGCCTGAATTGTGATTTGTTATTTCTCTGAGGCCTAGTACCTGGTTCAGAAAATGTGTATTTTCTTTTCTGTTGTGGGAATTTAACTTGATTGTGCCTGTTCTAGGAGGTCTAGGTTGAAAATGGTTCCTCTTAGTGAGGCTTTACCTTTGTTTATGCCAGATTCCCAGAGTCACTGCAATGAAGCCCAACTTAATAATTTTCAGCTTGAGGTTTTCAGAGTTATGCACATAGCATGAATTCCAGCCCGAATGCTGCATGAACTGTGGTTTATGATTATGAAATCTTAGTGGAGACTTTACCCTCTTTATCCCAAGTCAAAAACCTGGTGAGCACATTTGAACACCATCTTCCTTTGTGGGTTTTCTCTTTTTCTCTCTCAGTTTGTTCTTTGCTATCCGTTCACAAGAGGATCTGCTCTAGCTTCTATCCTGGGGCCAACTGTAGGCTTTGTCTCCTACTTCCCATGAAGGTGTGGAACCGTATGACGTCATGATTTAGCAGATGGTCTTAAGGGTATTGCTAATTTCAGTGCTTGGCTCACTACAAATTCAAGATTTCTAGATGTTTTCAGCCTTCAGAGATACCGCTCAATTGTTTCTTTGTAAGTTTAGTTATATACCTAAATATTTAGAATATGGATTATACTTTTGCACCTGAAATGGTTTTTTTCCATGATATTTAGTTCTACCATACACACGCATTTTTTTTTTTTTTAAAGAAATAAGACACATAGAATTTATGTTGTATGGTTCAGAGGAATTCACTAGCTCCTAGGTACTGGTTAAACAATCACGCTTACAACAAAAACATGTTAAAACAATTTCAACACGAATTTTCTAAACATATTACTGTTATTTCCATTTAGGGGTATAAGCAACTATGACAAGTTTGTTTTCAAGTATTATAGAGAGGGCCCTTTAGAATCTCAAATGTAGCTAGAGGGAAAGCAAAATAAAATAAAACAAAACAAAACAACTAAAACTCTTCCCCGTTTGCTGACCACAAGGAGAACAATGCCCTTATCTGGGCAGGGAAAATCAAGTCCATACACTAGTTCTGAGAATCAAATTTTTATCTGGAATGGTTTTTTGTTTTTTGTTTTTTTAACCACATTTCACGTATGTCTTCACTTTGGTATACTTAGTTTCTAGAACACAGGGAAGGGATAAGAATGACTTTTCCCGGTAAACTCGAATGCCTTGTTTCTTTAAAACTGAAATTGTGGGGCGCCTGGGTGGCTCAGTCGGTTAAGCGTCTGATTTTGACTCAGGACTTCGGCTCAGGTCCATGATCTCAGGGTTCGTGAGTTTGAGCCCCACGTGGGGCTCTGGGCTGACAGCTCAGAGCCTGGAGCTGTTTTGGATTCTGTGTCTCCCTTTCTCTCTGCCCCCCCCCTCCCACTCACACTCTGTCTCTCTCTCTCTCTCTCTCAAAAATAAATAAACATTAAAAAAAATTAAAATTGACATTGTTTACTCTGAAGACTAGCTCTCACTGCAGGGACTTTTAAGTGTTTACAAATGTTTGCGTTTATTTCTTTATTTGTGGGGGGGAGAAAGAGAAATCACTTGTGACAGAGAAAGTACTTTCACAGTGAAGGAAAAGAAATCCACCATCAGCCTCGCAAAATGGTGTGTATTTCTGATTTTCTTTGAAGCAATTTCAGATGGCTGGATATGTTTATAATGGGTGGCGATTTTTAGTCATTGAAGATAATCTCATGGTTTTTATTAGTTCCTTGGCTTTAATAGGCCATTCAGATAATGCTTTCGCTAATAGTTTTGTTGTTTTCAGAGGGAAAGAGACAACATTTTGTCATTCAAGAAAAGCATATTGCGTCTTAATGATCTATTATCGTAGTGGTTCTTATCTTTCCTTATTCTGCTTCGTGTCTGCCATTTAGAATTCAGAAGATTAATTATTATCTTTATAGAATCAATCATAAAATTCTAGTTTGGGTATATGGGAATCATCTGGTCCTTCGTTCTTTTTGTCTTTTAGGGTGACCATATTTTTAGCTTGCATTGGTTTAATAGAAACTATGAGATTCGGTCCAGAAGAAAAAAATATTGATTACTTGGAAAGGTAAAATGCAAAATTATAGTGAACTATTTTATAGTTTGAATTTAGTGGCCTATATTTTTCTTGTTACTGTAACTTTGGTGTTGGAAATGTCAGTCTCTCTTAGACTGGATAGGCTGGCATTGGTAGGATTGGACACACCCATTGCTTTGTTGGAACCTGACCAGTGTGTGTCTGGGGGAATTATGGGATGTTGGTTGTTTTGAATAAAGTATAACTCGGATTCTGGTTTCACTTACCTTTGTAACAGTACATATTATCCCAGTAAAATTTTGATAATCTAATAAAATACGCAGGTTTTTAATCTGTTGTTCTTTGTTTCTTTTATGAACTGTCCCATTTTTAAAAATTTTTAATGTTTATATATTTTTGAGAGAGAGAGAGAGAGAGAGACAGAGCGTGAGTGGAGGAGGGGCAGAGAGAGAGGGAGGCAGAATCTGAAGCAGGCTCCAGACTCTGAGCCATCAGCCCAGAGCCCCATACGGGGCTGGAAGTCACGAACCATGAGATCATGAGCCAAAGTCAGATGCTTAACCGACTGAGCCACCTAGGCGCCCCTGAATTGTCCCATTTTTAGTAGTGCACACTGTCATATTTTTCTTCAAAGAAAGGGCACATCAACATTGTTGTGGCTTGAAAGAAAACTAACATTTGACCCATTTGGTTTCTCAGTTCTTTCATATTTGAGAAAGCAAAAATATTGGATGTAATGGGAGTATGAAGAAGAAAGTTATCATAAAGTAGAACAGGGTAGAATGCAAGAATCCCTTGGAAATACAGTCCTCCATATTGTAGAAAAAGGGGGAAATGAATTCAGCTGAAATACAGGCTTTGTGAACAGACATAGGGTTCAGACTGACAAACTCATGGTCATATTTCTTTATTATAGTGGCTTGGAGGGGACAGGAGATGTGGGAGGAATATCATGAATATATGACACTGTATATTTGATATACTAACTCGAATGTTAATAACCTAAAAACTCTCAAAGTTAAGGGATTGGTTCTTTGGGTGTTTGATTTTTCTAGATTTCTTCTCCCTCCTTATTTCATTGATTTTTAACATTGGCTAGGTTTCAGGGTAACCATGGTGATGAAAAAATATGATACCCTCATACTTTTAAATCAGAATTTTTACAATACCTGCATTTTCAAAGCTCCCTCAGATAAATGTGATAACTGTGAACCATTGGCCCCTTCTGATTAATACCACCTTAAATCTCTTACTAGTCTTTATAAATGAGTTCATGTCACAAGGGCGATCAGTGATGAATATTGCATCTCCCAGCTAACTATATTTATTTATTATTATTTTTTTTATTTGAGAGCGTGTGTGAGTGGGGGGGAGGAGGGGCAGAGAGAGAGAGAGAGAGAGAGAGAGAGAGAGAGAGAGAATCTTATGCAGGCTCCATGCTCGGTGCAGAGCCTGGTGTGGATCTCCCTCCCATGGTGCTGGGACCATGACCTGAGCTGAAACCATGAGTCAGACGCTCAACAGACTGAGCCACCTAGGCGCTCCCCCCTCCCCCAGTTAACTATTGTTGTAATCTACACATTGTAGGATCTTCCCTGAGTGACGAAATACACAATAATAAGTAATATCCCAAATAAAGAATAAAGTTTTGATTCTCATATCTAAATAGATCTAGGTAAGGAAAGTCATAATCCTGATTTTGGAAACTTGCAAAGCAAATTCTTCATCGAGTTTTTGCACCTTCACATGAACATCTATTGTTCGTGTCAGTTTTCTAAGTAGAAAACAAAAAAGTTATTTAGGAAATATGCGGGATTTTCACACAGAGCCCTGTTCAGCAGGAACCTCACGAAGAAAATTCACATTTTGGGTATAATTCTGTGTATATGGAACTCCGTCATGAGAGAAGTGCATTCTTGGAAAAATACTAACAATATTCAAATAATTTTCAATTTTCTCTTTTTAATGTATTCAACTGGAACTTGTCAGCATTTCAAGGGAAAGAAGTCACTCACTAATTAGTGCTGGAGGTGGTGAGTGAAATAGTGTGTGTGTGTGTGTGTGTGTGTGTGTCTGTGTGTGTCTGTGTGTGTACAGGAGGAGACAGACATTAAGAAGGAGCAGGCTTTTTCTTTATTTAATTCCCATATTCCCACACTGTTTTTCCCCAATTTATTCTTCTTTGTGATGAACCCTGTCAGATGCATTAATAAGACCTGATTTTTTGTGTGTGTGTGTGCAGAATCTGGTGTTTATTTAGTTGATTTACAGAGTGCCAAACTGTTGGTTCTAATCTCATTTTATTTATACACCTACTGGATCTTTGATAAAAATGTAGTCTCTTGTCTCTGGACTTTTCCCCAGATTTTGTAAAATATCATAGCGCTTTTAGAATGAATGCGATTTATCATGTGAAGAAGTTCTAAATTAAGGGCTTCTCTAGTCGTAGTGCACGCTGACGAGATCGAGGAAGTTTTGATGACCTCTGGAGTAGGTCAGTGCTTGAGGATTGTAAGAGGCTCGCAAAGCCCAGGGAGAGCTTCTTCCTCAAACTATTGTATTTAAATAGGAAAGGACTGTCATTCAGGCCATCAATAAAACAAAAACCAAAATACAACTAAGTGTTACTGGGTAGGTAAACGATAAGAACTCTCAGGCTTTGCTGGTGGGATGGAGACTTTGGAAATTGTTTGCTTGTGTCTGGTAAAGCTAATCATATGTATACCCTGTGATTCAGTAATTTCACTCTTTTTTAAAATTCTTCTTAATGTTTCTTTATTTATGAGACAGAGAAAGAGCACAAGTGCAAAGGAGACACAGAATCGGAAGCAGGTTCCAGGCTCTGAGCTGTCAGCCCAGAGCCCGGCGCGGGGCTCAAACCCATAAGCTGTGAGGTCATGACCTGAGCCGAAGTGGGATGCTTAACCAACCGAGCCACCCGGGCACCCCTCTGTAATTTCACTTTTATGCATACATCCCCAATATATTCCTATATACGCATCCCAGCATATATCTGACATACCAGACTTTTCACAGCGGCAGTCAATGTATATATTGAATATATATAAATATATTGTGTATATATATAGATATATTGTGTATATATGTAAATATATTGTGGACATATATATATATATATAGAGAGAGAGAGAGAGAGAGAGAGAGAGTCCAAATGTCAATTTATAATCAAACAAGCAAGTCAATCATGACATATTCATACATTGGAACAGTATGCAATAATAAAAAATGAACAAACTGCCAATTCACAAAAGAAGGTGGGTCAGTCTTAAAGATATACTATTGAACACCAACAACAAAAAAAGCCAGGCATGATGGGATATATTCTATGTGAATTGAATCACATCATTAAAAACAGGTGTACTTCAACCATATTTTAGGCATATAAAATCATATAACCTCAAAGAAAGTCAAGGAAGTAAATACGATGCATTTCAGGAATACTGGTGACGGCTGCAGGGAGGGAGGTATTTATGTTTCAGAAGAAGGGGCAAGTCTGGGAGTCTGTTATGTCTTGCCAGGAGTGTGGGTTATGGTAGCTGTTTATTTGTTTTACCCACTTTCCCCCCCTGTGTATTGCATTTGCTATTTTAAAATAAAGTTCTTGAACTCTTTTTTAAAAAGGAGGTTAAGGCACGACCGCAGGTGTTGAAGTACAGAAAGTTTCAGGGTCTGACTCGAATTAACAAAAGCAGGGACAGCCTCTGTTAATTGCATGTTGCTCCCGCTCTTCCTGCTGCGCCTAGTTATTCCGGAACATGCGGCAAGCTGTGGGGCGCTGAGAGGGGCCCCCGCAATAGTTCAGGGCAGTGAAATAAGGTTGGGGAAGAAGCCTAAGTCCGAGTCTCCTTCCTTGGGCCAGGGTAAGTCATATGCTTCCATGTTACTATAGCATAGCTGTGAGTGTGTGTGTGTGTGTGTGTTCATATGTTAATTCTATTCCAGTATAATGAGGGGAGTGCTGGAATTCAGCACCAGCCAAATACCCAGTGTGCACTTCAACCTCTGACCATAATGAATGTAAAATGCTGGTAGTAATAGGTTGCAATGAAAAATCTCTTCATCTTGGCATGCGGGAGATTTGCAATCACATTTGGATTCTCAGAGTGCTGCTTGATTGGAGATTAACGTGTGGGTAGATTGACCTTTCTTGCAAGAGTGGTTGTTTTTGCACAAAATGTGTGAAAAACAAATTTCAAATAGCTGCCCTATTGCATTTCTCTCGTGATTCACATTATCACCCTTTTAGATTTCTCGGCAATAATGGCACTTATTAAACTCACTGGGGCTTTCTTTCCCCTTCCTCGCCCCCAAGCACTTTTATTTTCCCTCCATGGAGGCGGGCTTTCTCCTAGCAGAAACGTTAATTTCTTCACCCGTCTCATATTGTCAGCATCCGATTCCTTGACTGACTTGTGTTTGAGTCCCAAGAATGTCCACGTTAGAAAATAAAGGAAACCTTTGAGATACTTTGTGAAGACGTTGTTCACCAATTCTAGGGTAGGGGGAGGGATATTTTATTTTTCTTAATTTTAAGTCTTAGTGGTAACATGTTTCCTAAAGATAGATTTTTTTCCCCATAATAAATGTGCCCCATGGGTTGCCTTGTACGCGAACATGATGATTTTTCTCATTAAAATTATCAGATTGCAACAGGGTAGGTTTAGGATCTCATGAAATTCTTAAATTACTTACAACGATTAAGAAAATGAAACGGAGGGGTGATCAAATCTGACCCACGCTTTGTAGAATCTCGGAGAACAAAGTTCTCCAAAAAGATTTTCCACACTGTGCTGTAGTTGTAGGTGGTTTCACTTTATTTTAAATGCTATTTTGAGTTGGGGCTGGGATGGGCTGTGGGAAGAGCAAATAATAGTCTCCCAAATCAGGGGCGGGCAGTTATACTGCTCCTTATGTTTTCTGAAAGTCCTCTCTATTTTATTTTATTTTTAAAAATTTTTAATGGTTTTATTTATTTTTGAGACAGAGACAGAGCATGAGCGGGGGAGGGGCAGGAAGAGAGGGAGACACAGAATCCAAAGCAGGCTCCAGGCTCCCAGCTGTCAGCACAGAGCCGGATGCCGGGCTCGAACCCATGGACTGTGAGATCATGACCTGAGCTGAAGTCGGACGCTTGACCGTCTGAGCCACTCAGGAGCCCCGAAAGTCCTCTGTATTTTATGTAGGCTAGGATGGAAGTAACTTTTTTTCCATCGTGTGCTATGTTTGATCACATACACGACCTTTACATTTGTACTTGACTTGAACTTGTTTTAAATATTTGGAAGATAATTAAGGGTATTGGAAAGTTCCTACTCAATGGTAATGAACATCAACACAAAAGCCAAATATACATAAGAAATCTCTCACCAAGTCTAATCAACTAATGAACAGTAATATGTTCCTTGTGGTAAATTTTGAGATGTTTGATTGTGAGATGGTATCTTTTTCTGTCTTATGGCAACATCTGATTTTGAAGACTGGGATGGGGCAGAAGTGATTTAAAAAGGCATTAAAATGTTTACGTTTTAATTCTGGGGTTCAGGGTTCTTAAGTAGCATCTGAGAAGGCAGGCATCCTGTTTCAGTGTTTCATCTGTGTTTTAAGAGCATGGCACAGAGAGTGTTATCCCAATAGCTACATACTGAGTTTGTTCCAGGAGAAACTTTATCTGAGAAAGTAGCTTTTGTTCTGTTCTGTTTTGCTTTGTTTTCTTTAAGGCCAGCTTACAAAACAATATCCTCTTAGTTGGTTCCTTTTCTTTTCATAAACTACTTGGGAAGAGGGTATGTCAGTCACCCTACTTTTTTTTAAATGTTTATTTATTTTTGAGACAGAGAGAGAGAGAGAGAGAGTGTGAGCAGGGGAGGGGCAGAGAGAGAGGGAGACACAGAATCCGAAGCAGGCTCCAGGCTCTGAGCTGTCAGCACGGGGCCTGACGTGGGCTTGAACTCAAGAACCTCGAGATCATGACCTGAACCGACGTCAGACGCTTAACTGACTGAGCCACCCAGGCACCCAGCCACCCTATGTTTAAAAAGGGCTCCTTGTTCCTGAAGAATCATACAGACAAGAGCACATACCAACTTAAAAGGGTCCCGTGAGCAGATTGGTGGAACATTGGTACCACAGAAAACCCATCTCACAGGGGATGTGTCGAGGTTCTTCTTCAGAGAATAGGTGAAAGAATGCACATTCTTCAGGGTCACTGGGGACTCTGAGTAAGATGCCATCAAGCCTGATCGTACCTGCCAAGTGCAGTCTACACTTTTGCCATCTGGTCGACTACGAGACAAGAGTGACCAACTTCCCGTGGTCCTGCTTAGGCATTGGCCTTTGTCATCTGTAAACATGTCTTACTGTGGAGGGAAGCCAGGTGAGCTGCCCCTAGCATCAGGCTGTCGTACGTTCTGGATTCGTCGAGATTTTTCAAAGTCAGAAGCTAAGTGCCGAAAGACATACTTGAAACTCACAGCAGAAATAGGGAGAATAACACGTGGGCCACAGAGGAGGGAAGCAGGATCTCGGAGGATTCCCATGTGTTTCAACACCAGTTGAGCCACACTTGAAACCTATGTGAGAACATAAGCCTTAGATTGAGTTAACAACGGACACCAGAAGAAGTAGAGATTCCCTGTGGGGCAGGGACAGTGGTGAGATAAGGATGTCGACCGTCTAGGGAGATGAGAAATAGACTCGGAAGGGCATCTTCTGGCCCTGCCGACATGAGCGGCGTTAATTATGAGCTTAAAGGTACTTGAAATGATGCATCTTGTGCTGTGATGCAGCCAGATTTCTCTGGACAGTGTGCATCCACTGGTATGTGAGAGAGAACCTCTTATACAGGAACACACACAACCTCACGGTGCTCACGAGATGGGGGTGAGGTCTGGCAATGCAGTTGGTCAACTTGTTAGGAATAGCTCTGCTTCTGTCGTCTCGTGTGTATTTACGTTTAGTTAGATATCAACGTGCACACGCACACATCTACACCCATACACACGTTCAGAAGCCACTTGGTGGCGACACATAGGGGTTTTCAAGATGCTAAAGAAAAGTGGGCAGAGCACACATCCTATTTGTCATGTGTGTCACGGGCGGCATGCCTGAGGCCCGGGGGCCTGCTCTGCACCTGGGGGCGAATCTGGGGTGATCTGTCTGAGGTGGCCAGCCTAGTTCGACTCGTGACCCCTCTCAGCCCGTGCACCTGACTGATAAGTAATTGTCTTCTAACGAGGTGTTGAACTCCGTCCAGGTGGATGGAAGCCTCGCCTGTTTCCCCTCCAGGAGTTCAAGGCTCAAACAAGTTTCTCTCTGCTTTCTGTGATGCATGAAGAGATAAACAAGTTTTTCTGAAAGCTTGTTGGCATGTTCATCTGGAAGGAAGTACAGTAGGTCCTTTGAACGATGCTCACCCTCTCTGTGCCCTCCGTGAGGTGTGAGGGCCCCGACTCTGCAGAGGACTGATTTGGCAATGAGGGAGCAATGACTAGATGGAGGGCCTGTGTCTGGGTCCCGAACTGCCTCCCTCCTCTGCTCCTGCAAAACTGAGAGCCAGAAATAATGGGGGGAGACCAATCACTCACTCTCCAGTTATGAATAGTAGCAGGACAAGTAGAACTTGACCAGCAGCGCTCAGTGGATGCTGGTTTTCATCAGAGCTACAGAAGACTCCTTATTTCTTTATTCTCGCGCTCGGATCTTTCGAACAACCCAGGGTGATTCGAAGCAAAGTCTTGGAATGAATGGCTTTGGTCTGGGGGCGTGCTGCTTCCTTTTATTTATTTATTTTTTAAATTTTAAAATGGCTTTTACTTTGTTTTGATGCCACCCCGTTTTTCAGATGACAGATCATTCCAGGTGGCCAGGGATCCGTCTTCAAAGGGGACAAAGCCACCACAGATAACAAAACCACAGCTCTTGGGGTGGGGGGGGCGTGCAAAGATATTTGAACTTCTTGATCACATCCCGAAGCATTTGCATTTGAAGACAAGAGAGCTGGTTGCTGGGAAATCCAGAGGAATACACCTTTAAGGACAGGTTGCTGGGTATTTTTCACATTGGGGCAAAGGAGGTATTGGGCGGGGGGAGGAAAGTTTCTTGAACTATACCACTTTGGCACACTGTCTTTATCTACTTGTAAGGTTGGTCTAAGTCATAGATGCCACGTCTTCAAATGAATGGCGTTGTTGGCGACCAGGATGCAGAGATCAAAATCCTGAGGTCAGATGAAAGTTACTCTTAATCATTTAGTTCTGCTTTTCGTTTTATCAGCAACCTCTCAAATGCTTTCCAGGGGTTATTTTAAATGACCATTAATTACTGGTAAGCCTTAATGAGATTTGCAAACGGCCTGGGCCCCATCCAGGCAGATAGTTCCAGCTAAGGAGGTCTTAAGTGAAAGCAGTCACTGTGCTCTTCTTCCTCACCACCATCACCATCACTAGAACAGTTTGCATTTAAATAGCACCTCTCTCCGGAGATGTCAGCATCTGACACAGTGCAATCGCTGTCACAAATCCTGTTGATGGCGGAGGGCAGTTGTGGTTTCAGAAGTCATGATTCTCACTCTCTGGATTCTGGTTGTCTAGCCATGGGGACGCCCCAGCCTTCTCTCCTTGCCTTTCCTCCCCGCCTAGGGTCGTGTAGCCACAGTTCAGCAGGTGGAAAGATCTGGGCAATCCTGAGTCTGTGCCCAGCAGAGCTGTATTCCTTCCTCAGTTGCCACTGACCCTCATCTTGGAGGAGCATTATGGTACATCTCGGCTCATCCTGTCATCTCGTCCTTTGTCCCCTCTTTAATCTCTCTCTCTCTCTTTCTCTCTCCTTCCTAGCGTTATGCTGCCTTTTCCACCCCCATTCTCTGCCCCTTTTCAGTTTTCGTCTGCCAGCTCAGCTCTCTGCTGTCTCTTAGTCTGCTTTGCCTTGGAAGTTTATACAGGATAAACTAGGGACCTAGAGAGGCATGTAGGGGACAGCTCTTTAACTGTCAAAGTGGGGAAGGATGTGCTTTGCTCTGTTTTTAGTATAGGTGTTTTGTGTTTTCATTTTTTAAAAATTATATGCCTCTACCTTTGGTGACTGTATTAGCATGGTTTGGCCACTTGGGTTAGGTGGGCGTGACTGATTGCTTTTCTAGGGCAGCTGTCTTGTTCTTCCTCCATTAAAGTCCCACAGAGATTGGAATAGGAGAGGAAGTCCTGAGGGTTTCAAGGTAGAGCTTTGGGGGCACATGATTTAAGAGAAAGGTAAGGAAGGATTGATGGCTCTGAGAAGGCCAAGCGTGTGCATCCAAACCTTAGCAGAATAATAGCCAGTAGCCTATATGTGTTGAAAACACACTATGTACCAAGCACTGTTGAAAGCATTTTACACCTAGTAACTAATGTGGGAAGTAGGCCTGATCTTCCTTTTTGTATTTGCTTTATTTCCCCCGAAGTTCTTGGTAAAAAATTTCCTTTCCATCATTTCAAAGTCATCATGCCTAAAATACAAGGAGAAGGCCTATCCACATCCTGGTGGAGAAGGTCACTACCACAGTGAGATGAGGTTCCCCTGAGGAAGTGAATTGCAGCCGTAAAGAATTAACTTAGATGAAAAATAAATAAGCCTTTATTAAAATATTCTTTCTAGCCTACCCTTTTTAGTATTTCTGAAGATGTTCCAAAGGACCATTCTTCGGTTACAAACTGAATTTGTGCCGACTCTGACAGCCACTGGGAAATCGGGAAGGACTGATAAATCTGTCAGGAAAAGGTCCCATGGTAATGGGTGGGTGGTGGGGTGCAGACAGACAGACAAATGGTCCTGCCTGTCACCTGCAGCTCATTATGGCCACTTTCAGAGCAAACAGCTCCTGAGACACGCTTTTGGCCGATACATTCACTTGTGTCACTTTTTCTTTCGATGGTCACAAGTTCGCACAGAGCTCTTGTTGTTGAGAAATGGTATATTTTAAAATACCAAACCAAACAAAAATAAGTAGAAACCCGAAGTACTTTTAAAATCTCACAATTTTTTCCCTTACACGATAGAGACTTGATTTTCTTGGCCCCTACTGGGGAGATGTTTTCATGTTCCCTTCTTTACTTCTTTTTTAAAATAACCTTTTATATTCTAGCACTTGCAAAAAAATAAAAAAAAATACCTTTGATTCTCACTTGGCCTTTTCCACTGAATTGGAAAATTTGGTTCCATTCTCTTAGCAGGTAAATAGCCTTAAAACCATTCATGGTTCTGTCAGGGTAGAGGAGAGCTGAAAAGCATTACATATGTTCCAAGTTAAGAGAGGCCAATCTTTTGCTGTTTTCAAGTGGTTCCGTCCCCTCCCTTCTTCTATTAAGGGCTCTCCCACAATGGAGCCTTAATCAGCTTCATTGATTTAAAGCTAATTTGCACTTGGCTTCAAGGTTAAGGTCCACAGCACAAGCTGAAGACCTTTAAATCAGAAGTCAGAATGAAAAGCCTTAGGTATATCATATTGTCTGCTCTGCATAAGAATGACATCTCCTGATGGCTGTTGAATTAACTATTGGGGAAAAAAGGCACAAAGCCAGTTTTTCTTCTGTGTTAATATAACCTCTGCTAGCTGAGGTATACCGCGTTGCTATCAACATTTCTGCTTCATCATGTAAATTGATGGAGTTGGCTGAAAATACTTTGGTATTGTGATGTTTGCAGCCATCAATTTCTGCTTGGTTTCAGTTGGATTTCAACCTAATTGCCAAACTGATTCCATCTGTAATAACTTTTAACATTTATTTTTCCCAAAGGGAAAAAAATGTCTTGTCTGTATTCTGCAATTAAGAAGGTGATGAAATATTCAGTGTATGTCTCCACTCTAAATTCTTTTGTTAACTTTATCAGATAAACTATAAAATATTAACCAGGCTTGCTGTTTGAGCATGTGCAGATGGCATAATATTTACCAGGCATATTTTCAGTACACATTTAATTTTATAAATTGAATTAACTATTACATGGCTAATTTTTCCCTCTCTTTTCCAAATTGAGGCAGCAAGCAATTGTGTTGTTGGCTGTATGTACTACACCAGAACATTTGAGGGTAATTACATAAGCTTAGCTGTGTATATAATAAATAACATTTCCTCTGAACCTAACCACACAAAATCAAATCAAGCAGAAATAATGCTATTTTCTAAGCAAAATTATGCTGACTAGCAATGTGTGGGTTCTTTGCTTTTTTTTTTTTTTTTTGGACAGTTCAGTTTTTCAAATTTTCTGGAACATTTCAATCGGTAAGTTTACCCAGCTCTCCTATCCTTTGTACAACTGACCTTAAATACATATAGGCTTGTTCTCTCCGCTATTCTCAAATATCCTCATTTAGTAGCCACATAATATTTCACTTCAAGCAGATTTTCTCAGAATGTGGTTGGGACTGAGTCGAGGTCAAATTCTAAATCATGGTATAAAGCTCATTCTAGTTAAGAACTATTTTTTTTTTCTTAAGTAGCCTTTTGTCTTTCTTATCTATCATCTATCTACCTATCTTGCCAATTAACCAGAGTCTTGGTTATTGGTGAATTGGTAAAATATCTAAATGGGTCTGCCTAGCTGAGCACAGATTTCTACAGATCTGGTCTTCTTCCAATGTTACCGTGGTTCGTATGATCTATTTAGTAAGAAGAAAAGCATGACCAAAAAAAAAAGTTCTAATCCAATGTGCTACATACTATATTGGAGATGCACCGTGAGGATTGGAGAAGGGAGGGTATATGGCTAATTCTGGGAGTCAGGGATAAGGTGATGGCAGAGACAAGGATTTAGCTGAGATTTAGGTGTTTGCCCGTGTGAACAAGGGAGATACAGGGAGTAAAGGACATTCTAGGCAGAGGGAACAGCGTACGTGAAGTGATGGATGTTTGAATGCTATGGCCGGTGTATGAAGGTGCACTGAACATAAAGTAAGAAGCGGTGAGAGAAAGGGGTGTCTGGGTGGCTCAGTCGGTTAAGTGTCCAACTCTTGATTTTGGCTCAGGTCACGATCTCAAGGGCTCTGAGTTTGAGCCCCGGGTCCGGCTCTGGGCTGATGGCACAGAGCCTGCCTGGGATTCTCTCCCTCTCCTCTTTCTTTGCCCGTCCCCCGTTTGCTCTCTCTCTCAAACACACACACACACACACACACACACACACACACACACACAATCTTTAAAAATATTGAGATAAGAAAAAAGAAGTGGTGGGAGAAGAAACCGGGAAGGCAGTTGTAGCCATTAACAGGACCAGAGATGGTGTTACCAGTACGATCTACTGGTGTCACGATTCCATGGTCCGTGCAGCCATAGGAGCAGGGTGTGCTAGAAACTGTGACAGCAGGCCGAAGGTCAGCAGTGGAGAGGACAGAAGCAGGAACGGTGACTGAATTCCTTGAGGTCCGCCCCCCAAAATTACTTGGAGACTTACATCTTCAGGGGGGAATGGAATTCAGCTCTGAGTGGGACGGGGGCGGCGCAGGAGTTGAAAAGAATTCGATGTGAAGATGGGACCTTATTTTGGACCATAAGTTGATGAATAGGGACTCAACAGCAATACGTGTGAACCATGTTCCATTTTGCACCAACTTCAAAGTTTGGAATTTGATTCAATCGCATCTCACTAGGCACTCAAAAGCGGTTTGAATGTCCTTTATCACCCCTCCCCCAGTAAGGCATGTAATTACTTGAAGTGTCACACAATGCAAAATGATCACTTCCAAAAAAGAGGAGGCCATCCCACCCGTGACGAGGAGTTTGTGGTTAAGCCTAGAAAACTCCAGTCCCTTCCTAAGTGAAGGGATAGGGGGCACGGTATGAGGGCCGCAGAGGTGATCGAGGCGTCCGAGACCCTACCCTGGAGCAGGGGGTTCAGATCGTGAACGCATCACATTTTAAATAACAAAAGCATTAAGTTGTTCATAACGTATTTTGGCATTGGTAGGGATGGCTGCAGATATAAAGAGGGTGCTTACCACTCTGCGGCAATATCACTGCATGCACTTAGTGTGGCATGTATCCATCCGCAATGATGTTGACAACTCACTTCAATTTGTACGTGGAAGTCGAACATAAAACACATGTTTCATAGATAAGCTGAGACAATAATGATGGGTTATCTCAAGTGAAGGGAGATGAAGCTAAAAAGACATTTGCGCAATGGAAGTGTGGTGCACAACAGGATCGAAGCTACAACTCGTTCACGCAAAGGCCCGGGAAGGGGGTCGGGGTGGGGGGCGGGGCTTGGCATGCCCAAGGACTGAATAGCGCGAAAAACAAAAAGGGTGACTTTGGGGGGAACACTGTGTTAACATCACTGTTTATTTATAACATACATTATAGCATTAGTTTTTAATTCCCAAGGTAACTAACATAACCTCTCACTACCACATTTAATTACTCATAACGTTATTGGCCCCACCATCATCACCACCCTGGAGGGCAGCCCCAGACACAAGCTTGCCTTACTCAGTCTCCCAAGACCCTCCCCTCAGATCCTTCTCTGCTTTAGTCCTGGCTGCCTGCCCCCTAGGGGCTCAGAGCTGTTCCCACCTTGCTGACAATCCCTTAGGGACATCTGCTTTAGGAAAAACAAATAGGTTCACACTGAGGTGCTAAAATGTGAGAAGTTTCATTCTAACTCTCTCTGTGCACAACGTTCACATGATCACTACGGACAGAGCCTCTCACTAAAGGCAGAGGGTTGGTTTGGACATCTAGGCTCCAGCAGTTCCACCCCTGAGCTCACGTCATGGACAGAGTCACCTGCTGTGCCTACCGCCCTCCTCACCTCTTACCTGTCCTGTGACAACAGCCTGCTGGTTGGCCATTTCATTTTTCAAGCCTTTCCCTCCAACTCCAACCTCATTAAGCTAAAAAAATTATACAAGCGCATGTGTCCGAAAAAATTTCAAATTACTACCCGTTTAGTTGTTCCAGAATCCTCGAGAACTTCAAATTGTCCATGAGGACAAATCTGAACATCTTAAGCTAGTGATGGTTGAAGATTCTTCTTCGACTGCTCTGAATAGCCCTTCTGGTACCTCATTTCTCTACACCGTCGAAGCCAACACTTACCCACTAAATCCCCAAGTTCCCCTATAGTCTCACTTCTGTTACCACCTCTGCTCCGTATCTGGTCTTTCAGGGCACATACTTTTCCTCAAGCATCATTTCTCTCTAACCCTGCCATTCGGATCACCCACCTTTCCCGTACAGTTTCATGGCTTTGTTAAATCTGAAGGCTGATCGCTAGGTATTTCCTGATGTGTGACTTCAGATGTGTGATTTTTAATATTGCTATTGCCTTGCAGTTCTTGGTAAACAAGGGATAATCAACATCAGTGCGACAGCTTCCTTTCACAGGGCTCTGACTGCACGCTGGATGTCTCCCCTACATTCTCAAGAATCTCACCAGGGCGTTGTCATTATTCCTGCTTTGTAAATGGGAGAACGGAGGCAAAAAGGGGTTAGGAAATGGGACCGAATTTAGCTGTAAGTGACAGGAGCCGGGACTTGAGCCCCACTTTCTTTGTGGAAATGCTGCCTCTCTGTCACTTTCATCTTGCCCACGTTTGTACTGCTCTGTGTGGGGAGAAGGCTTCCTTTTGTTGTCAGGGTTTCTTTATGAGTCTTGAAAGCCTAGTAAACATGACTTTCTTAGGACCTGCCCTTTAAAATTAAGAACAGAAGATTTAGATACTATTAATGTGACAGGCATTTGCAAGCACTGCTTAATTCACTTCACATCAGTCTCTGGTCACATGACAGTAATATAATTTCGCCCGATGGCAGCCCCACGCGAAACGGACAAGCTGATGCCCTGGGAACGGAGTCGTACAGTGAAATTCCCCATCCCTCACTTTGAAGATTTATGGCGCTGTATCATGAAAATGTGTCTCGTAGCATCAAAAATGCAAAATTGTTTGTGGTAGTTATTAGACATTTCTACTTATTGACTGCCTATTGACGCACAGTCAGGCTTGTCGGGGTTAAGCACAGGATAGAGTAGGAGATAAAATTAAAAGGAATAAAATACAACCCTTTAATTGCATTTGTGGCCAAGGGACCTGCATTATACAGCAACCAGCGTGTAACAGTGTACTTCCTGTTCCATGATTTACCTTGCTGATAATTGCTTTGCACTCCTAATAAATTAACCCACAGAAAATCCATTCATCTGCGTCTTCTTTTTATGCAGAGCTAGAGGAAAAAGGACCAGTATAGCAATTTGAGTGGCAATCATGCGCTGATTGTAGCGAGGAAAGTAGCATGGTGAGAGTCTTAAGCATTCTGAAAGCATTTCTTTGTAAGAAAAGAGGAAGGAGAAAAGAGAGCGCTTTGTTAATGAAGTTCTGTTTTTTGTCTTATTTGCTATGGGGAATGTATTATATTCTAGGTCAAAATTCTTGTTTCAAACGGTCTATTTCGGACCAGATATTTTATTTCAATATTGTTAGCTTGTTTGTCTTAAATATTCATAGAAAATTCTCATTGTTATGTTTGAGATTCCTGGAAGAAGAGAGTGTGTAAGTACGATATTCTATTCCGAGGAGATTCCTTCCCTGAATGTTGGTCCACGGTCAGTCTCACATTTTAGGCTGCCTAATTTTTTTTTTTTTTTGAGACCCTGTAATCACAACCATTTTTTTAGTATTTTATCTACTTTTATTCTAACACTTTATCTGTTTTCAATACTTTGTGTTCTGCCCAGTGCCTTGATGCCCTTAGCTCACTGGGCCCTTACAGTCAATAAGGTACAGTGGCAGGAATGCTGGGGACGGTTTCTGCTTCCCAGCCTGCCACCAAATTGGGTGTCCTATTGGCCTTATTGTTTTACTTATCTGAGTCTTAGTTTTCCTTATGTTAGCATATGGGATTACCAGAGATGATCTCTAAGATCCTTTACAAATTCCAGGATATGCGGAGAAAAGATGGTGGTTCACAGAGGCAGGTGACTTCCCCAGTTTCACAAAGGTGGGGAGGTGGGAGGAGAGGCACAGGAGCTGCTTTTGTTTCTGGAAGCATGGCAAACTTGGTAACTTGTCTGATCTTACTGAAGGAAGCAACTAAAAGTGCTACTTAGTATAGTTTTTTAAAAAGGCTTTTTAGAGGCGTCAATGAACCGGCAAGAAAATGAGAACTCCACTGGTGGGGTGTTGCAAGATAAAACACAGGAAATCCAGGTATCCTTGAATTTCAGATAAGCAACAAATAATTTCTCCGTATGATTATATCCCAAATATTGATGGGATAGACTTATGCTAAAATTATTTACTGGTTGTCTAAAATTCAAATTGAATTGGGCATCCAATTTTTATTTTACCAATAAAAATTGGGTATTTTTATTTGCTAAATCTGACAACCTACTCAGAGGTTCAAAACTAAGTGAAAGCAGGACTCTGGAGAAGTAACCTAGCACTGAAGCAGTTTTTAAAACGAAAATATTTACCGAATCCAGGTGACCTCGAGCTTTGGTTTTTACATCCCCACAGGAGAGGGGAGAGAGAGGGGATTTAGTGGGAGATTCATTCTAGGATCCCAGAAAGCTACATCCTCCCTGTTGAGTTAGACAGAATTAAACTTTAACCCTATCCTGGATTGTATGTGTAGAAGAAGGTAGTGTTAATAGCAAATAAAATTTCCTGTCTCAACTTAGTGTTTGCTGAGAGAAAGAGAGGAAGTCCACCATAAGAGTTCATATCTGGATTACATATTGATGATTTCAGTAAACTCAAACAGTAACTTAAAGTGAAACCATGTGACCAGGCATCCGGGGAAAAGCGAAGGCAAACCCACTAGGGAAAATCCCATTCAATCCAGTTCTCAGAGAATTCCCACATATACACCTCTGAGGAAAGTAAGCTCACAAACACAACAAAACATACAAGGAAATATGGAAAGAGTCAGCAGAAAAAAAGTTTAATAGAACCCCAGAGACTTCAAATATTGGAATTAACAAACAGGGAATATAAACTATATGCACTTCCAATATGCTTAAAGAGATAAAAAGGAGATTGAATATAAGCAAGAGTCTTAACAATAATCAAATAGAGTTTTTTCAGGGGCGCCTGGGTGGCTCAGTCGGTTGAGCCTCCGACTTCCGCTCAGGTCATGGTCTCACGGTTCATGGGTTCGAGCCCCACGTCGGGCTCTGTGCTGACAGCTCGGAGCCTGGAGCCTGCTTCAGATTCTGTGTCTCCCTCTCTCTCAGACCCTCCCCCATTCATGCTCTGTCTGTCTCTGTCTCAAAAATAAATAAACACTAAAAAAAAAAAAAAAAACAAAATCAAGTAGGGTTTTTTAAAAAAAATCAAATACAGTTTTTGAAATGAAAGAATATGTAATATTTGAAATTAAATATTTGACAAATGATACAAACAGAAGATTACATCTAAGCACATTTGGATATGTAATGACATGATATATCTGAAGAGTATTTATAATCCAGAAAAAGGAAAAACAGATGTAAAATAAAAAAGAGAGGTTAAAAGAAGTTGGAGTTCTTAAGGAAAGGAAAGAAAATGGAGGAAAGGCAATCAGTAAAAAAAATAATGCTTGAGAATTTTCCAGAAAAGTTTAAGGTCAACAGTCTTTAGAGTCAGAGGCCGTAATAAATGCCACAGGATACTTAAAAGAAATGCAGCTCTAAAGACTTTACAGTGCACGGGTGCCTGGTTGGCTCAGTTGGTTAAGCATCTGACTTTGGCTGAGGTCATGATCTCACCATTCGTGGGTTTGAGGCCCAAGTCAGGCTCTGTGCTGACAGCTCAGAGCTCGAAGCCCGCTTCGGATTCTGTGTCTCCCTCTCTCTCCCAACTCGTATTCTCTCTTCTCTCAAAAATAAATAAAACGTTAAAAAAAAAAAAAGACTTTACAGTGCACTCATGACAGCAAAGACAAACAGAAGATCTTAAAAGTAGACAGAAAAAGACAGATCATATATAAAGAAGTAACCAGATAAGTAATAGTCAAAAGAAAGTTGAGATACTTATAATAATATCAGATGACCATTAAGTCAAATAGTTAATTAGAGATAAAGGGTGATCATGAAATAGTAAAAATTTCTAGTTAACCAAGTCTATCATTATGATAGGAGATTTGAAAATGTATCACTTTGTAGTTGCCAGGCCAAGCAGATATAGAAATCAGTAAAGATGGAAAAGATCTGAAGAGCAGAATTAATAAGTGTTAATTGTGATCCTCGTACTTATTTTAAATGTTCATGGAAAAGAAATAGACCATATACTGGGCCATGAAATAAGGCTTAACAAATTACAGAGGATTGAGTTCATTCAGACAATTTTTTGAGCACAAAACAGTTGAGTTGGAAATTAAGAACCATCTACAGCCAGCAACAATGCAGACATTTGAAGAGCAAGAAATATATTTATAGGTAAAGTACAGGCCCCAAAGAAGTTATAATAAAATTAGAAAATATTTAGAACAGAACAAAAGCAAATACATTGGATATCATAACGTATGGCCTATAGCAAAGTTGATACTTAGAGGAAAGTTTATACTTTTAAATGATTATATTAGAAAAGAAAAAAAAAAAGAACATTAATGAGCTAATATTTTAACTTATAACACTACAAGAAAAAAACCCAGAATAGCACCTAAAAATGTAGATCAAATGGAAATTATAATAAAATGTAAAACAAATGCTTAATAGAATACACAAAGCCAAAAGTTTGTTCTTTGCAAAGAATTCACTGGCCAAATTGATTAAGAAAAAAAGAGAACACAAAAATAATAATTTAGGAATAAAAGAGGCCAGTACCACAAAATCTGCATACATTCAAAGAACAATGAACATTATACCAGTGTTGAAGCCTTATTAGAATCAGAAAATTTCCCCCAAATATAATTTACCACAATTAACAGAATAAGAATAGATAATCATAATAATTGTATAACCATTAAAGAAATTGATTCATCAAAAAAAAAAAAAAAGAAATTGATTCATCAGTTAAAAACCTCTCCGTTCCACACCCACATTCACACATACAACACAAAACAATCCAAAAATAAAACATTAATACAGATGGTTTAGTCAATGAGGTTTATGTAATATTCAAGGAATAAATTATTCCAATTTCATACAAACTAGGGAACAGAAAAAAAAGATCCCACCTTGCTCATAGAGATGACTATGTCCTAAAGAAAATAGTACTAAAATAAATCACACAGTGTATAAAGAAGACAATACATAAAAAAAGCTGGCATTCTTCCAACTACAAGGAATTCAAGGCTGGTTTTATGTGAAAAATTAATTTGTAATTTATCCTATTGATAATTAAGAGAAGTATATATTATGATCTCAATATATGGAGGAAAAAATATTTGATAAAATTTAGAATTTATCCATTATAAAACTTGTTGTAAACAAAAAGCAGATAAAGTTTATCTTCAAGAAATAGATGTCATTTTAGCAGAATAGTTCATAGTTAATGGAAAAACATTAAAATGAACTACCTTATGATTAGTAACAGGACAGATTTGCATAGTATACTATTTCTTTTTTACATTGTACTAGAAGTTGTAACTGGCACATTAAGAAAATTAAATAAATCAGTTGTGTAAATATAGGAAGACATAGTTACTATTTGCATATAATTGTTCATATAGAAAACAATATACTAGGGGCACCTGTGTGGCTCAGTTGTTCCTATGTCTGATTTTGGTTTAGGTCCTGTCCAGGCTTTGCAACAGGGGGGAGCCTATTTGGGGTTCTGTTTCCCTTTCTTTCTGCCCCTCCCCGGCTTGCATGCTCTCCCCTCCTCTCTCTCTCAAAATCAATAAATAAACTTTTAATGAAAGAAAACAACACAGGGGCGCCTGGGTGGCGCAGTCGGTTAAGCGTCCGACTTCAGCCAGGTCACGATCTCGCGGTCCGTGAATTCGAGCCCCACATCGGGCTCTGGGCTGATGGCTCAGAGCCTGGAGCCTGTTTCCGATTCTGTGTCTCCCTCTCTCTCTGCTCCTCCCCCGTTCATGCTCTGTCTCTCTCTGTCCCAAAAATAAATAAACGTTGAAAAAAAATTAAAAAAAAAAAAAAAAAGAAAACAACACAGTATATAAATAATTTATTTGAATTCACCAGATAATTTCACAATATCTATATATATAGATCTATATATCAAAATATATACATATTTTTGTATATATCTATATATCAAAATATATCTATAATTTTAAACATAAAAGAAAATATTTAAAAGTAGAATACAATTTACAATGGCTTCAAAAATATTAAGCATTTAGGGGAAAAAAATCTATAAAAGGTATGCATAAACTTTACAGAGAAAATGTTAAAACTTTATGGGAGCACATTGAAAAAGCCCCAAGTAAATGGAAGACTATATGATACTTATAGACTGAAATATTCAATGTTATAAAGATTCAAGTTCTACCAAAATTTCTGTATAGGCTAAAAGCAATTCTGATAAAAATCATGACATGATTTTCTTTGTGATGCTTTGCATGCTGATTCTTAAGTCTATATGGAAAAATCAAAAGCTATGTTGAGCCCTGCTAACTGGTCAATAACACAAAACTTAGGTGAAGAGACCTTCTTGCCAGAAGCCAAGAATTCACATAAAAAGAGCAATTAAGACAATATGATACTGGCAAATGGACCCACAGAGAGAATAATGGAGTTGAACAGAGAGCCTCACATCTATGGAAATTTGATTTATGACCCAGTTGGCATTACGGAACATCAAGAAAAACACAGAATTTCCCACAAATAGCAGTAGAACCACATACATGTAGTAATGTAATTAAATCAGACCTCCTGTTTTACACCACATACAGGTACCTGTTCCAGGCTGGTTGAAGACCTAAGTGTGCAAGAAAAACTGTGAAACTTGTCAAAGGTAATGTCGAAGCTGAACTTTACGATCTTCATAGGGACAGATTTGCTTGAAAAGAAGCAAGAGAACAAACCATAATAAAAAATAAATTTGATTTCAGTAAAATTTGGAACTTTTGTTCATAAAAGATCTGCTAGAGAATATGAAGATCCGAGCCTCTGACCGAGAAGATATTTAGCACCTCAAGCTAAAAATAGATTCCTATTCAGAATATAGAAAAAATACACACAAATCAGAGTCGAAGAAGCAAACAACCTGGTACAGTAATGGATAAAAGTCTTGAACAGGTACTTCGCAGAAGAAATTTGGTGTTTAAACAAATGAAAAGATGTTCAATCTCTTTAGTTTTCAGGGAGATACAAATCGAAACCTCAACGAATCACCATTTCACACTCAGCAGACAGCCAAAGAATAGGAGGCTAACAGAACAATTATTGGGAAGTGTGTGGGGCAACTGTTAACATTTCCACGCTGCATGAGGAGGGCACACTTGTACAAACACTTTGGAACATCATTGGACGCTATCCAGCCACTGGATGGTATGCTGAGATTATAAGCCAGCCAGTCTGCCCATAGGTATATGTATTCTAGAGAATTCTTGCACCAGAAGAAAGGTAGAAAAATCTTTACAGTGGTAATTTTCATACTCGCAAAAACCTGGAAGTACGGCAAAAGCCCATTAAAATTAGCATGCATAAATACATTGTGATATAATCGTGCACATGACAAATGTATCCATATACATAGAGCAATCACGAAGAATGAGCTGCAAATACAAAAACAATAGGAACACATCTCAGAAATGTAATGTTGAGTGAAAAAAGCAAGTCACACAAGACTGCAGATGCGTACAGAAAAGTCCGTGTTCCCAAATATGCACAACTAAGCAATGCATTGTTTAGGTATGCAAATTGTGTGGTAAAACGACAAAGAAACAAAGGGAATGAGAAACAAGGAATCCAGGAGCCTGGTTACCTGTGCAGGGGGAGAAGCGGAAGCTATGCGCATAACGGTAACGCTCTTTTTCTGTAACCGGATGGTGGAGAGATAGGTCTTAATTTTACTGGGATTCTTTGTACTACAAATTATTTATACAAATGTTCCTTTGCGTCCATTCCATGATTAAAAAGGGATCTTAGAAAATGGACTAAGACCCAAGTTTCTTGATTCTTCTCCCGATGCTCATTCCAGTGCGCTGTGTACGTGGTCCCTGGGTTCTCTCTATTTTATGTATTAGAGAAAAATGAATTACACACATCTACCCACACTATTGTCATTGCATGACGGTTGTCTTCAGTTCTCCATCACCCGGCTAATTTACCATGCCCTCGCAAATGCAAACCTTTGCTTGCTTTCCAAAACCGTCTTCCTGTTTCTTGAGAACGGAAAACATGAATTAAAACAGCAGTTTTGGAAAAGCAACCTGCAGCACAGAGTGGAAAGAGCTGGCTGCTGGGACAGTACAGAGGAACGGTTAGAGGAGTAGGTTTGGAAGTTGGACACCTGTGAGTTTTGCTCTGCTACCTACTACATGACTGACCTAGGCATGCTATTCACTTTCTGAGCCTTTGATTCTTCATGATTAGGCTGTCGTGAGGATTTCACAGGCTCACATAGAGACAGCATTTGTCTGGATGTCTAGTAGAACTTAGTATCAGACCAACGACAGCTATTACTATGAATAATATTATTATTTTAATTATTATTTTTAAGATTATTTATTTTGAGAGAGAAAGTGCAAGTCAGGGAGGGGCAGAGAGAGAGAGAGAGAGAGAGAGAGAGAGAGAGAATCCCAAGCAGGCTCTGCGCTATCCGTGCAGAGCCTGTCCTGGGGCTCGAACCAACCAACGGCAAGATCATGACCTGAGCCAAAGTCGGACGGTTAACCGACTGAGCCACCCGGGGGCCCCTATTTTAATTATCATGAAAGAGTAAGAAGATGCAAGGGTAGCAGATAGAGGTCGGGGAAGTAAAAATATACTTTTAAATGAGATTTTATGACAGGTGTCAAACTCTCAGCCTTCAGATGCTTCAGAGAGCAGTTTGTTATTTTCCGGGTGGGAAGTCAAATGAGGAGACCTCACTTCCTATCATCGCCATGGGTTCACCGTCTGACCCCACCTTTCAGGATCTCATGTGTCTCTCCTGAAATATGACAAGGATGATGGTGTTGGTGCTGATACTTCCCCTCGGCATTTCACTGCATCGTGAATCTCCAATGGAGTATTATATAGAAAAACGTATTTAATAGATATGACTAGTAACCATTATTATATTCTAAAAAGATGTGGGCTGTTGGTACATTCTCTGTAGTTTTCCAGGAACAAAAAGGCAAGTGCTCCGGTTTTCAATGTGAATGATTATGTTTTTGTGACCTCTGGTCATTACTGTGGACACTGTATAAAAGTAGTCGTGTAAAATGTCACATAGCAACATGTCCCATCTGCTTAGCAACAGAAAGAGGAGAGGAAACAAAACATTAAAATAGACCATCTATAGAAAACTAGGGTTATGACCAAAAAAAAAAAAAAAAGAAAGAAAGAAAAGGCTCGAACCCTAAACCCATCAAAATTTTTTTTCCTTAAAAGGCAAAAACAAACCCTGAAATCATTGCCCGAAAGAAATTCAGTCAAGTTCCATAACAGTGGTGAAGCCATTTTTGTTATGAACCCCACCGTGCATTTCATTGAAATGGCAAAACATTAGAGGGTCATAGTCATCTAAATGCCTTCCTTAGCTTCCCCATGAGCGATATGAGGTAAGAGGAATAAAATGCCCCCTAGGAGAAAAATTCTCCTGTGTGGCAAATTAACGTCTCAGAACATCAGGGTCCAATTTAGCGCTCTGTAAGAAGCGATTTATTAAATGGTGTTGGGAAGGGTCAGTTTACCTCATAGCAGCAAGTAGTTTGCTCTGAGAGAATTGCTTACTCACCTTAGATACTTGGGAGTAAATTTGTTATAGGTTGACTCATCTTGGGCTAAAGGAATGATGGATAATTATACTATCCCCTTTCTGCATTGTTCCATTTTGCAGCTGTTGGACCACTGTTCTTAACAGGTTTCCCGGGTCTTTTGATACAGATTATGGAGCTTTAAAAGCATTTAAAGGTATTCTTCAGTAGTGTTTTATTTCATTGCCTCTTAACACCATTCATTGTAAGATGTACTGTTATATTATGTACCGAGACAGAAAAACAAAAAAAATGCTGTTGATTAAATCCTGACGCGATGCATACATATTACTTAAGAATTTCTATTTTATACCTGTTGAAAGGACTCTCATAGACTGATTCAGATACGGATATTTTAATCACATATCACTCTCACACATTCATAAAGAGGCAAATAGAAATAAAACATATTAAGATATGTCCAAAACGTCTTCACGTTCAGAGTTTGACTCTTCTGAATTAGTTTTGAACTCAGAGCCATTTATGTCCCTGTTTTCCCTCGGCGTTTTCCTCCGTGTAGCAACAAGGACTCATAGGTGTATCAGGGCTTTTACTAAATGTTAACGCGTATGTGGGCTCAGGTGGGGGAAAACATCAGGAAAAAAAAATCCCCCCCAAATTAAAAGACAGGAATACTAGCAGTAAAGATGACCTCTTTTCCTTAAGAATTAAATGCAAGCATTGGCTTGCATGGTGTAAGTTTGAGAAATGAGTTTGCACATCACTATTCCTTAAATAGCCAACAAAAGGTTTTTGAGGCAGCCATTTTTAATTGGTCAAATCCTCATTCATATCTTTTGAAAAACCCTAACAATTTGTGTTGAACTGCATGTCTACCTTCTTGTGTTCCAACTCTTTGGTTCACTTTGTCTGTTGTCTTTCCCATATGGTTCAAAAAAGCACTATGCATAATGCTTTTCTCTAGTGTGCTCTTTAATTCCTAACATTCTTCGGAAGGCCTTAACTCTATAACCATTACCTGATCACGGTGCTTTCATCTAGGATTAGGTTTTGCACTTCTATTGACCTTCCTCTATTGGGTTGAATGTAGTAAATGAACCTCCTAGCTCCCAACAAATTTGCATGTAATTGCCTGTCCTGAACGCTGAATACTGGGCTGGAAGAATACACCAGCATTAACGGAGCCAAAAATGTTTTTCTTTCAAAGACTCAGCTCCTTTGTCAAAGTGGCCTATATGGGGAGAATCAGAAAGCTTTCTCAAGGTTTGAGAAAATGGTGAGGTTGGGGGATGTCTGGAAATCATTGCCATGCTATCTAAATCATTATGGCCTCACATGCACCTTCTTTGAAGAAGTCCAGAGCTGGCATTAACCTCTTTTTGACCGCTGGAAAGTATTGACCTACATTTGTATATCCCCCAAAGGAAACTGGACTACTTCAAATGTCCCTTCTTTTAACTTTAGTTTCTTCAGACAGATTTTACTACAGAGTGATAAAAATTTCAGTCTTGAACTATGACTCTGATAGATTTAATGCCAAACATATTTGAAGGGTTATTGTTGAATTCTTTTGAATCAAGAAGTAGTTTCATTTGAAATCAGACGACTATTATATTTAATTTTTTAAGTGTTTATTTATTTTTGAGAGAGAAAGAAAGAGAGAGACAAATAGAGCGTGAGTAGGGGAGGGGCAAAGAGAGAGAGAGGAGACACAGAATCCAAAGCAGGCTCCAGGCTCTGAGCTGTCAGCACAGAGCCGGACGTGGGGCTCGAACCCATGAACTGTGAGATCATGGCCTGAGCTGAAGTCAGCCACTTAACTGACTGAGCCACGCAGGCGCCCCAACAACTATTATATTTAATGTGTTATATCAAGCTTCACACTTCTGAGTTCTGTCACCATGGATGAGATGGGGCATTTTGTTTTATTTTTTTTTTTAATTTTTAATGTTTTTAAAAATTTTTTATATTTTTTATTTTTGAAGGAGAGAGAGACAGAGCATAAATGGGGGAGTGGCAAACAGAGAGGGAGACACAGAATCCGAAGCAGGCTCCAGGCTCTGAGCCATCAGCACAGAGCCCGACGTGGGGCTCCAACTCACGAGCTGTGAGATCATGACCTGGGCAGGAGACGGATGCTTAATGACTGAGCCACTCAGGCGCCCCTGAGATATGGGGCATTTTAGAAGGAGATATAAAATTTACTGCAGAGAAATGTCTAATTTTGATAGTTTGATCACAGTTAATTACTAAACTTTGTGTAAAAGCATCATGTCCGGGCTTGCTTTGTGACTTTTTTGAAGCGATGACTTCGTCAACATTTGTGTGGTACACGTGGACTATCTCCCCAATACAAGCATATGACACGGCACATGCTCTATTTGCTTTCAAACATTCAGTGATGGATTTAGAAAAAAAAAAAAAAAAGAAATGCAACAAGCTTAATTTTTTCCGTAATAACTGGAGATCCAATTGGGTATCTCATATCCAGGGGCTTGGGAATTATTATTCCCAAACATTCTATCTTATTTCTTGTTGGAGAACACAGAAGCTCTTCGATCTGATGGAATACGTGGTGTGTGTATTAGGAGAGGAGTGCACGCTTCTCTCCTTGTTTGTTCCTTTCAAGCTGACGAGTGGATCTAGCCAATAGGCTATCGGCATGCCTTGGAATGATCCAGAGGAATTCTCTAGGAGGAGGTGTGGTCTGTGCAGAAATGTTGAATGGATTTTTTAATTGCCCTCATAACTGATGAAGTTCAAGCATTATTAGCACTGACAGGAATCCAGCTGAGTCTTTAGTCACATCATCACTTTTTATACCATCTCTAGGAAAGTGGCAACGCTAATTTTAATGTGAGTTTTACTCTTAAGTCACCTACTTTCTATTAGTTCAAAATGCAAGATATTAGCATCCTATCATAAAATTCTGTGAGACATAAAAAGCAGATAGATTTAAATTCATCTAGAATAAAGATTTCAGGAAAGAGAACACGTTCTATTGTTTTAGAACATAGCATTATACCAAAAAAATATTTCTGTCATTGTTGCTCTATTAGTCATGTAAAGGAGGCATCATATGCCTAATAATAATACCTACAGGCACAAGGCTAAGCTCTATGTATTGTAACTCATTTGATTTTACAAAAATACACCGTGAGGTGTGAACTACTTTCAGATGAGGAAATTAAATTTTTTTTTAATTTTTTTTTAACATTTATTTATTTTTGAGACAGAGAGAGACAGAGCATGAACGGGGGAGGGTCAGAGAGAGGGAGACACAGAATCGGAAACAGGCTCCAGGCTCTGAGCCATCAGCCCAGAGCCTGACGCGGGGCTCGAACTCACGGACCGCGAGATCGTGACCTGAGCTGAAGTCGGACGCTCAACCGACTGAGCCACCCAGGTGCCCCGAGGAAATTAAATTTTTAAAAAATGTTTACTTATTTTTGAGACAGAGAGTACAGGTTGGGGAGGGAGAGAACGAGGGAGACAGATGGACAGATAGAGGATCCGAAGCAGGCTCTGTGCTGACAGCAGAGAGCCCGACATGGGGCTCAAACTCACAAACTCTGAAATCTTGACCTGAGCTGAAGTCGGCTGCTCAACAGACTGAGCCACCCAGGCGCCCCTCCACCAATGTTTGAACCCTGGTTGTAGGACACAATCTTTCTAATTTACCAAATGCTCACATTGGGGTTACATTAGCATTCTCCTGCCATGACACCTCGTAGTAAAGTGGGGAGGGTCCTGGATTTGTACTTGGAAGATCTGTGTTCTAATTCTGGCACTGATGTCACTTTGCTCATGGAATAAGCTTTTTTTTTTTTAAACTAACAGAATTTATTTAAACTTACGTCCTGTAGGCTAAAAGAAGTCAAACTTTTAAAGATGTAATATTTATCTCTGCACACCCTATGTGACGTATATACTCCTTCCCTCTGGATTATGCATTTAGAAAAAAAATGCATAATTTTTGACTGACTTGCCAACTCTTCTTATTAGTTTTTTTAAATGTTTATTTATTTTTGAGAGAGAGAGAGACAGAGACAGAGACAGAGCACAGGCAGGGGAGGGGCAGAGAGAGAGGGAGACACAGAATCCAAAACAGGCTTCAGGCTCCAAGCTGTCCGCACAGAGACTGATGTGGGGCTCGAACCCAAAAACCACAAGATCATGACCTGAGCCCAAGTTGATCGCCTAACCGACTGAGCCACCCAGGCGCCCCGTGAGTTGCCAGTTCTTCAATAAGTTGACCTGAAGAAACATGTTTCAAAACAAAATATGGGGGCGCCTGGGTGGCTCAGTTGGTTAAGCGTCCGACTTCAGCTCAGGTCATGATCTCACACTCTGTGAGTTCGAGCCCCGCGTTGGGCTCTGTGCTGACAGCTCAGAGCTTGGAGCCTGCTTGGGATTCTGTGTCTCCCTCTCTCTCTGACCCTCCCCCGTTCATGCTCTGTCTCTCTCTGTCTCAAAAATAAATAACAACATTTAAAAAAATAAAACTAGAATAAAATAAATATATGAATGACATAGTTCACATAAAATGTCATTTAGAAAATAATATGGATCTTAGTCAACAGAAGATAATATTTAAAGAAATAATATTACAAAGCTCTCCATCATTTAAAATGATGGGACAAACATCTTTAGGACGGAGAAAGCACCCAGATTGTTGAAATGAGTTCCACACACTAGGTTCAGATGCATTTGCATATTATGATACAGAAGTCACGTGCAGAATGACTGCTAGAAATATTTAGAGCATTTGTACGGAAACAGAATACCATTGAATGGAAAATTTCGCCTCAGTCATCATAACAGAGACACAAAGTTTTAAAACTGCAAGCTGAGAACCTGAAGACTTTCTGCAGTGGGTCATGAAAGGGATGGCTTGGGGAACAGTGGTCCCTGGGAGTCGGCATGGGTTCGCCCACAATGAGAATCACCACAGCTGCTTACTGTACCTTCCAAGAGATTTATTAGCCTAGTAGGTTTGGGGCATTTTGGGGACATAGCATATTTGCATCTCTAGATTGGAATCAAAATAGCAGTGCATGTTTAAAATTCCCAGAAGTTTTGCATGTACTTTAAATCAATGCTCCTGTTATTTTTGGAAGGCTGGTTCAGTAGATCTTGTTTGAGGCCAGGAATTTGTATTTTATTTTCTTTTCTTCAGCTTTATTGAGTTGTAATGGACAAATATAATTATAAGATATTTGAAGGGTATGTGATGATTTGATAAGTATATACACTGGGAAAAGTTTCCCCAGTTGAGTCCATTGAAACGTCTATCACCCCGCATATTTATCCCCCCCATTTTTTGGTGAGAACATTTAAGTTCTACTTTCTTAGCAAACTTCAATGATACAAGACAAAGATATTGATTATAGACACCATGTTATACGTTACAAACTTTATCTCATAACTGACAGTTTATACTCTTTTACCAACCTCTCCTTATTTCTACCATCCCCAAGCCCCTGGCAACCACTTTTCTACTGTTTCTATGAATTCCATTTTTCTTTCAGTTCCACATATAAGTGATACTATGTAGTATTTATTTCTTTCTGTCTGGCTTATTTCACTTAGTATCATGCCTTCAAGATTCATTCATGTTGTTGCAAATGACAGATTCTCCTTAAGGCTGAATATATATAATAATATTATATCTATATCCATATCCATATCCTTACCTATGTCTATATCTGTTTTCTATCTATATCTATATATCTATGTCTGCCTATCTTTCTGTCTATCTATCTATCTATCTGCAGAGAGAGAGAGAAAGAGGGAGAGATTGTTTCCCATACCTTGGCTATTGTGAATAATGTTGCAACGATCATGGAAGTACAGATATCTCTTTGAGATGACGGATAATCCCAGAAGTAGGATTGCTGGATCATATGATAGTTCTGTTTTTAATTTCTTGAGAAAACCGTGTACTGGTTTGCCCTGTGGCTGGACCAGTTCATATTCCCACCAACAGTGCAAAAAGGTTCCCATGTCTCTGCATCGTTACCATCATTTGTTATGTCTTATCTTTTTGATAATACATGTCCTAACAAAAGTGAGGTGACATCTCATTGTGGTTTTGATTTGCATTTCCCTGATGATTGGCTGTTGAACACGTTTTCACGTACCCGTTGGCCATTTGTAATGTCCTCTCTGGAATAATGTCTATTCAGGTATTTTGCCCATTTTTTTTTAATTGAGTTATTTGTGATTTTGTTATTTTTTTGTATGAGTTCCTTGTGTATTTTAGATACTAACTTTTTATTGGATATGCTGTTTGCAAATATTTCTTCCCATTCCATAGGTTGCCTTTTTATTTTATTGATGGTTTCCTTTACTGAGCAGAAGTTCCTTAGTTTGATGTACCCCTACTTGTTTATTTTTTGCTTTTGTTGCTTTTGCTTTTCATACCAAATCCAAAAACTCACTGCCAAGACCAATGTTAAATGTTAACTCCACATGTCCTTCTAGGAGTTTTACCGTTTCAAGTCTTAGCATCCATTTTGAGTTGATTTTATGTACAGTATAGTATGGGGGTCCACTTTTATTCTTCCATTATACTCAACATAATTTATTGAAGACACTATCCTCCCACTAGTGTGTATTTTTAGCTCCTTTGTCAAAAAAATAATTAGCCATATGTACTTGGTTTTATTTGGGGGCTCTTTATTTTGTTCCATTGATCTGTGTGTCTGTTTTTATGAGAATATCATACTGCTTTGATTTCTATCGCTTTGTAATATAGTTTGAAATCAGGAAGTGTGATACCTCCAGCTTTATTTTTTTTCCTTAAGATTGCTTTGACTATTCAGGGACTTTTGTAGTTCTATAGAAATTTTATAATTATTATACCCACTTCTATGAAAAATGTCATTGGAATTTTGATAAAAATTGCACGGACTCTGTAGGGAGTTTTTGGTAGTATGGACATTTTAACAATATTAATTCTTCTAGTTGATGAACGTGGAATTTTTTTTTCATTTATTTGTGTCTTTAATTTCTTTTACTAACATCTTTTAGTTTTCAGTGTACCTATTTTTCACCTCTTTGGTTAAGTATATTCCTATGTATTTTATTCTTTTTGATGTACTTGTAAACGAGATTGTTTTCCTAATTTATCTTTTTGGTAGTTTATTGTTAGTATATAGAAATGCAACTGATTTTTGCATGTTGACTTTGTATCCTGCAATTTACTGAAATTTTAAAATAGTCTAACAGTTTTTTTGGTGGAGTTTTTAGGGGTTTCTATATATAATAATATGTCATCTGCAAATTGTAACAGTTTTACTTCTTCCCTCCTGATTTGGACCCTTTCGATTTCTTTTTCTTGCCTAATTCCTCTGGATAAGACTTGAAATATTGTGATGAGTAAAAGTGGGACGAATGGGCATCTTTGTCTAGTTTGTGATCTTAGAGAAAAAGCTTTCATTTTTTCACCATCAAGCATGATGTTGGCTGTGGGCCTATCATAAGGCTTTTGTTGTGTTGAGGTACATTTCCTCTATTTCCACTTTGTTGAGAATTTTACCAGAAATGGGTGTTGAATTTTGTCAAATGCTTTTTCTGCATCTATTGAGATGATTATAGGATTTTCATACTTCATTTTGTTAATGTGGTATATCATATTGATCTGTAGATGTTGAACTATCTTTGCATTCCTAGAATAAGTCGCAGTTGATCATAGTGTGTTATATTTTCAATGTATTGGTGAATTTTGTTTGCTAATATTTTTTGTGGATTTTTGCATCTATGTTCATCAGGGATATTGGCCTACAATTTTCTTTTCTTGTAGTGTCTTCTCCTGGTTTTGGAATCAGGATAATAGTGGCCTCATTAAGTGAGTTTAGAAGTATTCCCTCCTATTCTGTTTTTTGGAAGAGTTTGAGAAGGATTGATATTCATTCTTTTTTGAATGTCTGGTAGAATTCACTAGTAAAGTCATCTGGTCATGGACTTTTGTTTCCTGGGAGTTTTTTGTTTGTTTTTTGTTTTTAAGTTTATTTATTTATTTTGAGAGAGACAGAGAATGCATGAGTAGAAGGAGGGGCAGAGAGAGGAGAGCGAGAATCCCAAGCGGGCTCTGCACTTTCGGCAGAGAACCTAATGTGGGGCCTGATCCCACAAACTGTGGGATCATGACCCAAGCCAAAATCAAGAGTTGGATGCCCAACTGACTGAGCCACCAGGTGTGTTTATTGGGAGGTTTTTGATTACTAATTCAATCTCCTTACTACTAATCAGTCTGTTAAGGTTTTCTATTTCTTTATGATTCAGTCTTGGCAAATTGTATGCTTCTAGGAATTTATCCATTACTTCTAGGTTGTCCAATATGTTGATATATAATTGTTCATAGTAGTTCTTTTATAATCCTTTGTATTTGTATAGCATCAATTTTAATGTCTCCTCTGTCATTTATAGTTTTATTCAGTTGAGCCCTTTCTTTTTGTCTTGGTAATATAGTTAAAGATTTGTCTGTTTTATCTTTTCAGAAAACAGTTCTTACTTTTATTGATCTCTTCTATTTTTAGACTCTATATCATTTATTTCTGCTCTGCTCTTTTTTTTTGTCTATTTATTTTTGAGAGAGAGAGACAGAGAGACAGACAGAGATAGAGAAAGAGCACAAGCAGGGGAGGGGTAAAGAGAGGGAGACACAGAATCCGAAGCAGGCTCCAGGCTCTGAGCTGTCAGCACAGAGCCCGACTCACGGGTCGAACTCACGAGCTGTGAGATCATGACCTGAGACGAAGTCGGACGCTTAATCGACTGAGCCACCCAGGCGCCCCTATTTCTGTTTTGCCCTTTGTTGGAGCCTCCCTTCTACTAATTTTTGGCTCAGTTGGTTCTTTTTCTAGTTCTTTGAGAAGCAGTGTCTCCTCTTTGGTTGTTATGACGATTCACTGAGATACAAATAAAGTATCTAGAACAGTGTCAGCATGCAGTAAATTCTTAATTAGTGTTAGCTGTTATTACCACCATTGCAGTAAATACCTATTCTTTTCTGGGCAGTGGGACTACCAAGATGAAAAGATTCAACAACATCACAGTTTATTATAGGAGTCAAAGGCGCAAATAAACAATTGCCAGGCAATTTGAAAAGCGCAACTTTAAAGATATGTCTGAATTTTATTGACCAGATGTCAGTAACAGCTTCACAGCAGTATTGTCATCTGAGCTGCACATTTAGATGAATTTTCTGAGCACGTAAGTAGGGAGGTCATTCCAGGTGAGAGATGCAGTATGGTAAAGAAGCAGAAGCCTGGAAAAGACTGGCTTTCCAGAGGCAATTGTTTTAGTGGGCAAAGGAAGGAGCTGGTGAAGGGACATGTATTAGGAGTTATATTAGGGGAATCAGCGCTTACTAGATCCCCAAGGGCCTTGCCTACTACGCCAAGGAATTTGGCAGTTTGGCTTTATTTCATTCTTGATGGGAGCCACAGAAAGATTTTAGGCAGGAATATGATGCATTCAGATTTTAATGTGCGATTGTAGAAGTTAATAGAGTTGAGATGCAGGCATACCAGTTAAGAGGCTGTTACTCTAATTCAGGGAAAGCTTGGTGAGGGCCAAAACCAGAATGGCAGAAATAGGGGTGAAGAGAAATAGCAGGGAAGACCCTAGAAGCCTTGGAAGAGTGATGCTGGTTACTGGCAGATGATGAGGATGTGGGAGGAGAAAAGATGTTCTAGATATTTCACTTGGCTAATAAATGGGATGTTCTCTCAATGGGAGCTGGGAAATATAGAATAAAGACCCTATTTTTTTGAGGAAATATAAGTTTTGTGCTATTCTCGTCAGGTTTTCTTTGTTTGTTTTATTTTGTTTGTTTTTAATCCATTCAAGTAAACTATCCAGGAGGTGGCTGGATACTTAGGGGAAAACTTTTGTGGAAAAAGCAGGGCAGGGAATATTGATTGCAGAGTTACTGCCTAAAGTGACGTTTATAAGTCAGGAATATTTTTTTGCTACATATACTCAGGGAACGGTGACTTAATGAAGCAAAGAAAAAAAACCCACATGTATTTCTCTCTCGTGTAAAGAATTCTAGGGATACATAATTCAGACGGAGAATGGCAGCTCTACAAATATCTGGTCTCCTTCCAGCTCACTGCTCACCTATTTCTAGGTCAAAAACTGCTATTGGAGTTCTACCATTCACATCCCCACATATTATTTATTCATTGCAGGGAAGAAAGAAGGCTTTGACCATCCTTTTAAAAGAAAGATGTTAAGGGGCACCGGGTGGCTCAGTCAGTTAAGCGTCTGACTTTGGCTCAGGTCATGATCTCCCAGTTCCTGAGTTTAAGCCCCACATCAGGCTCTGCACTGACCGTGTGGAGCTTGCTTGGGATTCTCTCTCTCTCAGCCTCCCTCTCCGCCCCTCCCCCACTTGTGCGCGCCCTCTCTTTCAATAAATAAATAAATAAATAAATCCGTACACTTAAAAAAATTTTTAAAGAAAAACGTGAGGCTGACTAATGTACAGGATTGTTGAATCACTCTATTGTACACCTGAATCTAGGATAATGTTGTATGTTAACTATAGTGGAATAAAAACCAAAGGCCTTAGAAGTATCACACCTCTGATTATACCTCGTTGGCTAGAATGTAGTCATGTGGCTTAAATTAGGTTGAAAAGACCCTAGGTAATGTAGAAGTTCAACTGATGGACATGTGCCCAGCTAAAAATGGGAGGTTTTGTTTGGTTTATAGAGGTGGGGAGTGGAGGGTATTTGGAGGCAATCATCAGTCTCTGCGATACCAGAGAAGTGGATGAGTTCACCTAGGGACAGTATGCAAAATGAGAGAGGAAAGGGGCTAAACATGGAACCTTGAAGAACGTTTGAACATCCCAGCCATTTGTAGATACTTCTTGTAGACTCTGTCCCCTTGCTCATCCCCCTGGTGTAACATCTGACTGGTCTTCTCTTGTTTCTCTCTAACTTTTGCTCTGCACTCTTCCCAATACCTGGTTTCTCAACTCAGAATAATAGGTCTACACACTGCCAAAGGTAGGAGTGGAAAAATAAAAATAGGTTCATTCTAAGTGTTGCCAACCTGCACACAAAAGAAGATGATAACTACGAGGTGATGGATATGTTAATCAGCTTGATTGTGGCGATTATTTCACAAGGTATATCAAATCATCAAGTTGTCACCTTAAATATATACAAGGCTTAATCATCAGTTTATACTCAGGAAAGCTAGAGGGGAAATAAAGAACTAATAAATATGTTCACCAATGTGGCAGGATATAAGATCAGTAGATAAAAATCAATTGCATTTGTGTACATTGACAATGAACAATCTGGAAATAAATAAGAAAACAATTCCACTTACAATAGCATCAATAATGAATAAAATCCTTAGGAATAAATTCTAAAACAATTGCAAGACTTTTTGGTATGGTTTCAATGTTTGCGTCCCCCCAAAATTCATATACTGAAATGCTAATGCCCAATGTGATGGTATTGGAAGGTGGGGTCCAAAGGAGGTGAAGTCCTGGGGGCAGAACTCTCATGAATGGGATCAGTGGCTTATAAAATAGGCTCCAGAGAGATCCCTAGCCCATTCCGCCATGCAGGTTCACAGCCAGAGGGTGTCGACTGTGAACTTGGCACCATGACGACCTTCTGGCCTCCGGAACTGTGAGAAATAAATATTTATTGTTGATAAGCTGCCGAGCCCGTGGTATTTTTATAGTAGCCTGAACAAATTTGTACACTGAAAATGAAAACATCCTTAAAAGAAATTAAAGAAGATCTAATAATGGAAGGGCTTCCTATGTTCATGGATAGGACAATTCAATATTGTTAGGATGATAATAGTCCCCAAATGGATCTACAGATAGAATACAATCCTTATCAAAATCCAAGCTTCATTTAAATTAACTGATTCTAAAATTCATATGGAAATGCAAAGGGCTAAAAAAAGATCTTGAGAAATAGGACAAAGCTGAAGGAATCACACTTCTTAATTTCAAATCTTAATGGAAAGCTACAACATTCAACACTGTATTGGCATAAAGACAGACATATATATATCAATGGAATATTCTTGATAGTTCAGAAGTAAACCCATTTATGGTCAATAGCTTTTCTTCAAGAGTGCCATGGGAGAAAGAATAGTCTTTTCAACAAATGGTGCTGGGTTAGGATAGGACAACTAGATGTCCACATGCGGAAAAATAAAGTTAAACACCAATCTCACACCATATGTAAAAATTAACTCAAATTTCTAATTTAAAGTACTAACACAGACAACGTTTGGAAGAAAACATAGTCATAAATCTTTTTGACTCTGGATTAGGTGATTGATTTTTAGATATGATACCACCAAAAGCACAAACAACAAAAGGAAAGAAATAATGTATTCGACTTCATCAAAATTTAAAAATTTTGTGCTTCAAAGAATGCTATTAAGAAAGTGAAAAGGCAACCCACAGAATGGGAGAAAATGTTTGCTAATCATGTATCTGATAAGCGACTTATATCTAGAATAAAGGACTCTTACAACTCAATAATAAAAAGACAAATAACCTAATTAAAAAAATAGGTTCATTAAACATCTGGGTATTTTCCTACATGATACTCAAAATGAATTTGCATTTTGAATGATATTTTCACTTTAAGTATATGTACTCTGAGCACTTTAGATGATGAACAGTCAGAAACGGACTTCCCTCACTTGGTCCTAAATTTGGTCACAAATTTTAAAGATGCCATCTCAACCTTCTATAGACCTTGACCAGACTTTCATGGTAATGAGTCTTGTAAGGAGGTTGCTGATAAAACTCCAACAAGCAGGGAAAACAATGGCATAATTTTCCCTTTCTCAAAACCAAACAAACAAAACCCTCACACTTTATTTATTTATTTATTTAATTTTTTTTTTCAACGTTTATTTATTTTTGGGACAGAGAGAGACAGAGCATGAACGGGGAAGGGGCAGAGAGAGAGGGAGACACAGAATCGGAAACAGGCTCCAGGCTCTGAGCCATCAGCCCAGAGCCCGACGCGGGGCTCGAACTCATGGACCGCGAGATCGTGACCTGGCTGAAGTCGGACGCTTAACCGACTGCGCCACCCAGGCGCCCCAAAACCCTCACACTTTAAAAGCTTAAATAAAATCTCACTCATGACACCGCTCTCAAATTCAGGTCACATAGAACTTCATTTTTTTTAGTTCTTGACTTTTGAGTGGTTCTGTTTTGCAAAGAGTTAGCAGTCGCCCTTCGTCTGGAATTACTAATCCAGAGTAGGCACCGTGGAAAGGCTAATACGGAGAGTCTTTTTTATTTGTTTCAAATTGGAATTTTTATTGCCACAACATCTGTTACAAATTGGCAATAGACGGTAACAGAAGTTTTTGTAGGGCTCCTCGTCCACTGATCACATGCAATGGATTTGGAAAAGGCCTATTCTAATGTACTTCATATGTATAGTACATTCATATCAATGCTTGCAATCAGGAATTTCAAAATACTCTGACTCCAAGGCAGTCAATTAATATACTTTAAGCAGTGTACCACAGAATTTCCAGTAACCAGATTTATTATAACATCATGTGCATTACAATGAAATCTCATAAGATAACTGTCAATTATATTTCCCTTCATTTCATTAGCAGGGAGGCCTGATATTTTTGTATAGCTAACTGAGAATTCATGGCACTTAGTATACAATTGTATTGGAAATTGCTTTATTTTTAAAAAAGCCTGTTTGTGTCATAGCATGATTGACATTTTGGCAGAACTGTGTAGAACTCTGGAAATAATGTTTATTACTTAACTGATGCATTTACGGGAAAGGCTCAAAATGAAAAAAACATTTCTTGTGGAAAAACTGGTAATTGCTTTTGGGACCTGTATGGTTTCATGGCTAGAGCTGGGTAGGGGATCTTTCTGAATTAGCTTTATATATTTTCATGAATAAGTTAAAAAAAATGTGTTCATGCATTCATTCACTGTACAAATATTGTATGAATGCCTATTAAGTGCCACATACTGGAATAAATGCTGTGTATACTGTGATGAATGTAACAGACCTAGTCAATGCCATTGGCGAACTGATAGTTCTATAGAGGAATCAGAAATAAACATAAAGATGTCTTTATATATAAATGCACATGCACACATAATATTTTAGGTACCAAATTCCAAAATGAGTTGGTGCTACACCAAGATATAAAAAGTAGGTGGCAAAAATCGTTTAGAAGACGCTTAACTCCCTCTACCAAATAAGGGAGATAAAGGGGTACAGGAAGTTGAGAATGGGCAGAGAGAGAATTTGGGGAGACACTTTTGGGTGTCCTGTGAGTACTCCTTTTCCGCCCCAACTCACTAAGACACTAAACTGGGTTCAATTCTTCAGCTTAGTAAGAAGGCTTTCACTGAGCCAATGAAATATGTTCTCCATAGTGGGGAGACCCTGTGGATGGTCTAATTCCTATCTGAAAAATACAACAGCACAAACAGACGGCCAGCTCCTGTTGGACAAGTGGAACAACAATGACCGCAGTGCGCCGTCATCTGGCGTTGTGTTTCTCATGAACTAAATGTGGCCCAAGCGAGAAAGGGAATCGACCTGGGACCATCTGAGCCTCTAAGATCAGGGCATTCCTGAAGAGGCAAACTTCAACAAACAGAATCTCTTTATCACTTGTCACCTGCAGTCCCCAATTCCCCTCTACCCCAAAAGCCCTAGGCAACCACTCATCTGCCTTCAGTCTACACAGATCTATACAGATTTGCCTACTTGAGACACTTCATATAAATGCAGTTGCATAATATGTTGCCTTTTGTGGCTGGCTTCTTTCACTTAGCACAATGTCTTCAAGTTTTATCCATGTTGTACAATTCCAGTACTTTATTCCTTTTTATTGCTGAAAAATATCCCATATGTGGATATACCATGTCTGTTTATCCCTTCATTCATTGATGGACATTTCCAACATTGTTCAGTAAATTTTTTAATGTTGATTTATTTTTAAGAGAGAGAGAGACAGAGTGTGAACGGGGGCGGGGCAGAGAGAGAGAGGGAGACAGAATCTGAAGCAGGCTCCAGGCTCTGAGCCCCCAGCTGTCAGCACAGAGCCTGATACAGGGCTCGAACTCACGAACCATGAGACATGACCTGAGCCAAAGTCGGGCATTTAACTGACTGAACCACCCAGGCGCCCCTCAGGCTTTTTTTTTTTTTTTTTTGATCATCCCATCTCAACTATGCAATGTTCCAAACCATATAATTAACTTTATTTTGGATGAAATCAATGGATTATCGATGTCTATACGTGTACCCAACTAACTTGAATGGTATACCTTAAGAATTTATAAACAATGATGGAGATGTCACCATAACCATTAATGAGATGTAGGGCTAATCAAATGCTAAAAAGTGAATATAGAGCCAGCAAAACTGGAAAGAGTTAGCAGTGTTAACAAACTTCTCTGGCTTCTCCGAGCCGTGCAGTCAGTTTGCTCCTATCCTGGTTGTTAACCAGCACTGACACTTTATTTGCAGATTGAAGAGCAGGTAAGGTTTAGATCATCAAGATTTAAAAAAAAAAAACAAAACAAAACAGAAATGGATTCTTTACTTATTTATAGCAATCAATTTCAACTTGAACAAACATTTCTTTTTCAAAACATAGCAGCTTTTAAACCATTGCCAAAATATTAGGGCAAATAGGCTTTTTTTTTTTTTTTTTTTTTTGTCTTGGCGAGTGTACATAAACATACAATGCCTTGCTTAAATATTCATAGACTCCCAGCTCACAGTACAGTAACTTAATAATAAAATATTTTGAAGAGGGAACGATTCTGTGGAGCTTGTGATACCACTAATGGATGTGAAGAGGTTTGCTAATGCATTGTAGGAGGAAGTGAATTGAGCTCTCGTGTGTAAAGGAGGATTATAAAATATAATTATGAAAAAGCAATAGTGGCAGGCTTGAGGAAGTTCTGTTGATGTGTGGGTACTACAAACGACATGTTTTGTTGATGAGAACGAAGGCTTAGATGGATATTTACTGTGCTAGCAATCTTCTCTATCCGGAAACATGGAATGCATTATAGAAAAGGCCATTTTGTGAACTCCAGAGTGAAAATTAAATAGCGTAAGATGGAGGCTGGCAAGACCCGGCAGCTTTTCATTTCCAATAACCGCCATCAAGGAAGGCTAAGCTTCCATAGCAGGAACTTCATGAAGGCACTGGAAGAAAAAAAAAAAAAGTGATATGACTGTTAAAGTGGAGGACAAACTTTTTTTTTTTGGTATAAAGATTAAGGAATTCTAGGAAATTAAATAATTCATGGTATCCTGCTGGGAGTGGAGGAAGCATGGGGACCTTTCTAAATATCATTTCCCAGGTGCGGCATTGACAACTTACAATGCATTGTGGGCATCAGTGGGGGCAAGTAACCCCCGGACGTACAGTGAGAGCCTCAGCTTCTCAAGCTTCCAGTTCTAATGTCATTTCTTTACCTAAGGCTCTACCCCCTCGAGCAAATTAATTAATATTCTTAGAACATTCATCTGATATTTACTGAAAGAAATGCATGATGCCCAGTAACCAATATATGTCAGAACATCGAAGAGACCTCGTAATCAAGGTACCCAATCCATAACCCCTTCCCTTCACCCTGAACTCTATAGCTCAGTGTTTTACTCCAATCTTTCACCAAGGAATATATATGAAATATCAAAAAAGTTTTTTTTCAGAAACATATAAAGTAAATGAGAGTTGCCCTTTAATGGAACTATTTTGGAAGACAAATGTGGGTTCTAATAATTTCGACATTGTTTAACACATTTATGAAATGCAATGTCTCTGCGGAGAAATTGTTTAAAGATTATGAAAAAATTCAAACAGAAAATAGGCGCACCACCAAGTTTAAATAGTTGTTAACGTTTGCCATTTTTAGTGCACAACTCTCTCCCTCTCCACCCCCACCCCCTTCTCATACGAGTAGAACTCTACTCATACACCCAAATTTTCGTCCCATTTATTCTGTCTCTCTCCTCAGAAGACACCACTCTTGAGAAAATGGTGTGAACCTTTTCCATGTCTTTTTTTTTAAAAAGAGTTCCGTAGAGCGGTTTTAGGCTTACAACCAAGTTGAGAGGGAGGTACAGAGACTTCCCACACACCCCCTGCCCACCCTAGTCCCCCATTATCAACATCAGTCACCAGAGTGTTTTTTCTTTTTTGTTGTTGTTATTTTTAAACCAAGGATGAACCTACACTGACACCTCCTAATCATCCAAAGTCCCTAGCGTATCTTGGGGTTCACTCTTGGTGGCGTACATTCTGTGGGTTTCGACAAATGTATGATGACACGTATCCATCTTTACATTTTCAAACACAGTGTCGTTTCTTCCCTAAAAATTCCTCTGTACTCCACCTGTCCATCTCTCTGCCCTCTCACTCCCGGCAACCGCTGGTCTTGTTATCTCCATCGTTTTGCCTTTTCCAGAATGCCACGTAGTTGGAATCATACGTACGTACGTAACCGTTTCAGACTGGCTCCTTTCATTTGATAATATACAGTTAAGGTACCTCCACGTCTTGTCATGGCTTGATAGTTTATTTCTTTTTCATGCTGCATAATATTCCATTGTGTGGGCTGATCAAGTGAATTTGTTCACTCACCTGCTGAAGACCACCTTGGTTGCTTCTGAGTGTTGGCAGTTATAAACAAAGCTGCTGTAAGCATCTGTGTGCAGGTGTTTGTGTGGACGTAGGTTTTCAACTCCTTTGGGCAAATGCCAAGGACATGGGTTGCTGGATCACATGGTAAGAGTATGTTTCGTTTTGTAAGAAACTTTCTTCCTAAGTGGCTGGGCCGTTCTTCATCCCCACAGAGAACCGGTCCTCGCTCTTACCAGCATTTGGTGCTCTAAGTGTTCCTTCATGCAGTTCTGATGCTTTTAGTACTTACGAATGTATATGTATATAATACTTATTTATAATGTGATTTTAAAATGTACGTGTTTGATGTTTCTTTTAGAGGTGTACTTTTGCAACTTGCCTTTTTCACTCAACAGTAGGTTTTAGAGTTTTATTTCTGAAGCTATATACTCATTTATATAAATTGCTATATAGGGGGCGCCTGGGGGGCTCAGTCGGTTGAGCGTCCGACTTCGGCTCAGGTCATGATCTCGCAGCTTGTGAGTTCAAGCCCCGCATGGGGCTCTGTGCTGACAGCTCTGAGCCTGGAGCCTGCTTCCTATTCTGTGTCTTCCTTCTCTCTCTCTGCCCCTCCCCTGCTCGTGCTCTGTCTCCCTCTCTCTCTCCCGAAATAAACATTTAAAAAATAAAAAAAATAAATTGCTATATAGTATTCCATCATATTAATAAGCCATAGTTTTTAAATAAGTTTCTCTCCTGAAGGACTAAATATAAATATGAATATATTTCACATGTTGACGGCAATTCAGATTTTTATTAAATTTTAATCACCTTTGTTCACTTTTTGACTGAAATTTTCGTTTCTTGGTTTTTTAAAAGGAATTTTTTCTATGTCCTGAATAGTATTAATGTGTCAGTTATATGTGCTGCAAAGATCTCCCAATCTGTGGACCATTTTTTTTCCCTTTTACTTAGAGTGTTTTTTCACACTGAAGTTTATTTTTGGAATGTTCTCAAACTTAGCATTTTTTCTTTTATCTTTTATGGTTTTGTGTTTATTTAAAAATTCCCTTTTACTTTGATACCATATAGATCTATTATATTTTGCCATAAAAATTACTAAGTTAATTCTCGATGTTTAGGGCTTAATCCATTTGTGTGTGCACACCTGCACATTTTTTACCACATATCACTAATTTTCATTATCATTTTATTGAACAGTCAGTCCATCATTTTCCCTGTGATATGTAACACATCTCTGTCGTATATCAAACTCACTCATATTTAATAGCCTGTTTCTAATTGAGCAAATAAGAGTGAAATATCTCAACTATATGATAAGTGTGTGTTTAACCTTCTAAGAGGCTATTGAACAGACTTTTATGGTAGTTGTGCAATTTTGCATTGCCACCAGCAATGTATGAGAGCTTCCGTTGCTCTATCCTTACCAGCATTTGGTATGATCAGTTTCTATTTATGAATTTTTAATATTTGCCATTCTAATATGTAGAAGTACCTCATTGTGCTTCATGTGTTTGTTTGCCATCTGTATATCGTTTTTGAAGATATGTCTGTTCAAATTTTTGTCCACTCTTTCATCGGTCTGTGTGTTTCATTACTGTTGACTTTTGAGATTTCTTTATATATTCTGGATACAAGCCCTTGGTCAGATATATGACTTACAAATACTGTCTCTCGGTTGGTGGTTAGCTCTTCATTCTACTAGCCAACTCATCAAAATTGTTCATTATGATAAAGTCCACATTTATCATTTTTCTCTCTTTTACTGGTTGTGTCTATAGTTTTGTGTCCACAAATTCTTTGCCTAACCCAACCAAGGTTAAAAGACTTGTTTCCTATGTTATGTTTAAAAATTTTATAGTTGTCCACTTTACATTTAGACCTATGACCCATTTCGATTTAATTTTTGTAATGGGGCACGAGGAATAGGTTGATGTTCAGTTTCTTGAATACGAATGTCCAACTATTTCAAAACGTGTTGAAAAGGCTATTCTTTCCCATTAACTGTCTTTACCCCTTTGTCAACACAATTAGGCATATTTGTGTGGGTCTATTTTGATAGTACACTGTTTGATAACTTAGCTTTATGTAGATGATGAAATTACATAGCGTGAACCCTCCAACCTTTGCTTTGTCAAAATTGTTTCAACTTTTCTAATTCCTTTGTGTTTCCACATACATTTTAGATTCACTTATTAGCTGCACAAATGCTAGTGGGGTTTTGATTGGGATCATGTTGATTCATAGATTAATTTCAGGGAAATTTTCATATCAATAATACCATGTCTTCCAAAACATAAGCGTGACATATCTCTGTATTTTACATAGGTTTTCTTTGATTTTTTTGTATCCGTGTTTCATGGTTTTGAGCATACAGATTCTGCACATATTTTGTTAGGTTTATATCTAAGTCTAAATGGCACAGATTTTAAATTTGTGCCTCCTGGGGCGCCTGGGTGGCGCAGTCGGTTAAGCGTCCGACTTCAGCCAGGTCACGATCTCGCAGTCCGTGAGTTCGAGCCCCGTGTCAGGCTCTGGGCTGATGGCTCAGAGCCTGGAGCCTGTTTCCGATTCTGTGTCTCCCTCTCTCTCTGCCCCTCCCCCGTTCATGCTCTGTCTCTCTCTGTCCCAAAAATAAATAAACGTTGAAAAAAAAATTAATAAATTTGTGCCTCCAAATGTTCATGTCTAGTGTACAGAAACATTGAATTGCACTGAATTTATACATTTATTTGGACAGCATTATCGTCTTTAAGATGCTTAAACTTTTAATTGACTTATATGAAATATCTCTCCTTTTATCTACGTATACTTTTATCTATTTCAGTACTTTTCTCCTAGTTATAATGTTGTGGCAATTGTATCCTAATAAAATTTTATTTGTAATTCTTTTGTTGCATAGAAATGCTATTACATTTTATATTTTATTCTTGTACTCAATAATGTTGCTAAACTCTGTAAGTCAGCGCTGTTCAATAGAAATGTAATATGAACCACATAAATAATTTAAAATCTTCTGGTAGCCACACTCAAACACAGGGGAAAAAAAAACTCAGGTGAAATTAAGTTTAATAATGCACAGTAAAACCTTGCTTTGCGAGCAGAAATTGTTCTGTACCCATGCTTATAATCCAAAGCACTTGTATATCAAAGCGAATTTCAAGAACCATTGGCTCAGTTGTGATCATGTGATGTTTAGCATCACGTACTATTCGTATTGCAAGACATCTCTGTTTATCAAGTTAAAATTTATTAGAAATGTTTTTGTCTTATAGAACACTCGCAGAACAAGTTACTCATAATCCAAGGTTTTGCTGTATTCTATTTAATGCAATATATCTAAAATATTATCACTTTTAACATATACCAATATGCAAATTACGAATGAGATATTTTCTTCTTTTTTATACTAAGTCACCAAAATCTGGTGTGTATTTTATATTCAAAGGAGATCTCAAATTGGATGGTTCATTTCCAATGGTTAAAGTGAAATATAGCTTTTCTAAAGCAATAAATTCTACCAAAACAATGTCACTGGATGAAAAGCTACTTTGTATTGCTTCAGTTTGAAAATGTATATGTAAATTAATTAAAATTAAATTAAAAATTCAGTTTCATAGCCACACTAGTCTCATTTCAGGTGCTTGATAGACACACAAAGCGAGGGGCTGCCTAGTTGGACAGTGTAGATGTAATTAGTCCTGGTGTTTTTCATTTCTCTCTATAACATTTTGACCATATTTTAACATTTTTCTCACTTCTGTTTTCTTCAAGTATATTCCATTGTTCATTTTTTTTCCAACTGGATGATTATTTCATTAACTTTTAATTTTCCTTTCATGTTAGTATAATCAATATAAGAAGATTATAATTTTTTTTCAAAGTATTGCTTTGCATATATCTCATTGTCATTCAGTTTTACATTTGTTCTCTTCCATTTTCATATTTTCCATGACTCATGAATAATTTAGGGGTGCTTTTCCAAATTTCCAAATGTATGAGAGGACTTAGTAATATTTTCATTATTTTAATTTTATTGCATCACAGAGAACTTAGCTGATATGTACTGTTTGGTATTTATAGAAACTTCATTTGTGGTCTACTATGTTCTAGCTATGTTTCTAAGGTCAAACTGTAAATTTATTTACTATCTTTACTGATTTTTAGTCAGCATGGTCTCTCAATTACTAAAAGACATCCTTTCTACAAGCTGCTGCTATAATTGCTACTTTGCCAGCTACTTTGTAATTTTAGGAATTCTTGAATATATTTGAGACTATATTTTAGAGAGCACATAGTTCAGAATTATTCTTATCTTTTACAGAGATATCTATCTATCTATCTTTGTATCTATCATTTGTCTATCCATCCATCCACTTCTCCATTCATCCACCCATCATCCATCCATCCATCCATCCATCCATTTGGTCTGTTGTTTAGTAGGTCTTTTGTTTTGCCTGATAAACCTTCCTTGATTTATTTTCCTTTAAATATATGTGTCTTTACACCTGTTTGTTGTTTAAACATTTTTTTAATGTTTATTTTTGAGAGAGAGAAAGAGGGACAGAGTGTGAGCAGGGGAAGGGCAGAGAGAGAGAGAGAGGGAGATACAGAATCCAAAGCAGGCTCCAGGCTCTGAGCTGTCAGCACAGAGCCCGATGTAGGGCTCGAACTCACAAACCACAAGATCGTGACCTGAGCTGAAGTTGGATGTTTAACCGACTGAGCCACCCACGTGCCCCAACACCCATTCGTTGTTTAAAGTATTTCTTTTTTATGGTACGAGGAAGATTACTTCCCCCAAAGCAAACCCTGCAACTCAGATTTGGGTGCAGCTATTTTATTTGGGGATCGAGGACAGGAAGCTTAAATGAGAAAATGGGGGAGGTGAGATGAGAAGAAAGACAATGAACTTTGTGCAAATAAAGAGTAGAGAACTGAGGTTCATTTGCCTTGAGGACTCTCTGAGAAACCTCCTGGGGGGCTGTGCAGTTTGTACAATGACTCTGTGCCTTTGAGGGTTGCCCTGAATGTTATATCCCTCATACATCCTGATTGATCCTCTGTGGAAGGAAGCTTACAAAAGCCCTCAAACAGGGGAGAAGGGAACAGGTGTTTGACAGGTGGGGAGTTCTCTGGGTCAGGTGATCGACAATAGCTATGGAGGAACTCAGGTAGAAGGTGGGCTGGGCATTGACAGTGCCCAGAGTTAATTTAACAATATCTGTGTTTAATTTTTAAAATGCAATCTGACAATCACTGTTTTTCGGCTATTGGTTTTTGTCTATTTAGATTTATTTGGATTTTTTTCCCCACTACTTATTTTTATGCTATTAATTAGTTACATTTTTCTTGGCTTCCTTTTTTCCCCTTTCCTCCTAATATTTATTAAATGTATTGAATTTTGTTTATGCTCATTTTTCCCCTACTATGGGTTTTGAAAATAAAAGTTTTGTTTGTATTTTTAATGGCTACCCTTAAAATTTGAATAGAAGATATTAACCTGAAGTTATTTATCTCTAACTTGTTCAAGATAATAAAAGAAACTAGACCACTTTTTCTTCAACCCACCCTCTCGCACCTACCATATGTGGTAATTATTGGGCGGTATATTAATGTGCATTTTGTCTTTATTGTATCATATTTAGGTATTTTTTTATGTAGTTAATGCTTGCTTACTAATTTATTTGTTTGCCATTGTTTCTTTGGATAAAATGATTTATTTTTCTCTTACTCTTCAAAAATTATGGGTTTGATGCAAACTCTTGCTCAACAATTTTCTGTAAATGTTATCAAGGTATTGTTCCCTTGTTATGTAGCTTCTATTCTCTACCATCGAATTTTTGTCCTTTTGTAGATAATTTGCTCTTTCTTCTATTGGGTTTTAAATTTGCTACTCTTTTTTCATATTCTTTGGTTTCACAATAATGTGTTTGGGTGAGGATTGATTTTTGTTTATGCCGCTCCACAGCCATTGGGCACACACTTTCAATCTGAAGACTTATGTCTTTCATCATTTCCAAAAAAATTTCAGCCATTATCTCCTTGCATTCTGTCTCTCTTTTCTTTTGGAACTTACATTATTCATATGTTGCAATTCGTCATTTTATCTAATATATTTCTTTGTCACCTGTTAATATTTTCTATCTTTGTGACTTTCAGTCCTTTATACTGTGTAATTTCCTGAGATACATATTCCAGTTCACATATTCTCTCAGCTATTTCTAATCTGTTCTTTAACTTATACATTGAGTTTTTAATTTCAGTGATTATATTTTTTATTTCTATGACTTCTAATTGGCTTATTTCTAATGTCTTACTTCTAGACTAAGCAACTTGGCAATTGGGTTTTATAGCTTAATTACAGTTGACTCTTGGACAACACGGGTTTAAACCATGTGGGTCCACTTATGTGTGGATTTTTTTTCAATAAATACCATACAGTAGTGTAAATATATTTTCCTTATGATTTTCTTAATAACCTTTTTCTCTATCTTACTTTATTGTAAGAATATAGAATATGATTCATGTACAAAATACGTGTGGCTGTTTATGTTATTAGTAAGGCTTCTGACCAACAGTAGGCTATCAGTAGTTAAGTTTTGGGGGAGTTAAATGTTATGCATGCAGGGGCACCTTGGTGGCTCAGTTGGTTAATTTTCTGCTTCGACTCAGGTCATGATCTCACAGTTCAAGGGCTCAAGCCCCTGTGTCATTGGGCTCTGTGCTGACAGCTCAGAGCCTGGAACCTGCTTTGGATTCTGTGTCTCCCTCTCTCTGCCCCTCTCCCACTTACACTCTGTCTCTCTCTCTCTCTCAAAAATAAATAAACATTAAAAATTAATAAAAGTTATGCATGGAATTGTGACTGCACAGGGGTTGATACTTGTAACCCCTACATTGTCCAAGAGCCAAATGTACTTTACTTTATAAAATTTACTTTCTGGTTGTTGTTTTATCATCTAAAGTCCTTGCACTCCTAATCCTCCTTAGTCTTGCAAATGTTGGAGCAGTTTTTTGTGTTTGGTGATTTTCACTGTGACCACATCTTTTAGGTGGGGCTTATTATTTCCATGACAGTCCTTTGGGCCTGAGTTTTGGAAGGCTCTAGTTTTGGCTAATGACCAAATTTTGTATGAATTTTTAGCTTGAAGTTTCCCAGACCATGTGGTAATATCTGACCATGAAGAAAGTGAATGTGGGTTTTCATTTCCAAGAGGCTTTCGGTTCGTGTGCATTGCTTTTGCAGCAGAGCCTAGGCAAAGACAGATAACTTTTCTTCTTTCTTGTTCTTTTCCTCTGCCTATTGGCAGATTTTCCCCCTTGTCTTCTCTTCTTTGTCTGTCTCCAACGATCCCAGTTTTACGAGCTAACTTCTTTTCTAGCTTCCTTTTTTACATACATTCATTCAGTCATTACGTGGATATTAACATCCAGCCCCTTGGTCATGAAGACAGAGGCCTCCCCACAGAGTTCACCCAGGTCCTACCACTTTGGGTTTTAATTCCTCTTTTTTCCCCCCCCTAACCTCTAGAGATCACCTTCTAATTCCTGAAAGCCAACTAAGCATTCAGAAGACTTTTGGTTCTCTTTTATCCATTATTTCTAAGAATTTGTGTTGGGAGAGCCTTCAGACTTAGTCAGTCATATTGTTGGAACTGGAAATCCTGAAGTAATTCTTTTGAAACAGATTTCAGAACACTTTCATGATCTGTAGACTAAATAATCTTATTAGTGAATAGTCACATATTACATGCCCAAAGTTGCAGAGTTCAAATAACAGCCCATAGGGACAATATCACTAGATTTGCCTTTGCCTTAAAATTTGAAATAGGGTTTTATGAGACTAAAGTGAGCAGCACATGTATTTTTCCACTGTACATTATGCAATACTGTCACATTATACAGAATTTGTGACATTAAGTAGACCAAATATAAAAACTCAATATTTGCCCATTTTTCCCTGTGTCCAAAAGTGCTGCTGAATAATTCAGAATCATAACAAATAGAACGAATACATCACATTTTAACTTCTACTTTTAGCCGATCTAGGGTTCTGGGAATTCATGTCTTTCTTTTTGCTTTTTTTTTTTTCTTCTGTGTATACCCTTTCTGAGATAACCTGACATGTGGCTGACAATGATTTAAATAGGACTTAATCTGGTCAGCAGAAAAAGGTTGGAGTAGGAACTCGTCTTACTCGAACTCTGAAATCCTATATTTTCTATCTGTGACGGTAATGTGCACACCTGTGTCAGAGGAATGAAGTCTCAGGTGTGTATTTACTTGTCTGAAATGAGGAAAAGAAGTCAGAAGTTGCTCATTACATCACATGGAATAATTACCATATAATTGTGTTTTAAACCAGTTCTTGAAGTGACAAAGAAAAGAAGAAAAGCCTTGGAAAGTCGGATGAACTCAATTGTTCATATGTTAAACGTGTTAGTATTGTTGGGGGCAGCGAGATTCTACCGACCTTTCGAGAGGGTCTTCTCTAAAAGAGTCGGTCCTGAATAACTGGGGGTTCTCCTATCTGACCTTAGAAGTGTATGTCTGACCAGGAAGGTTTCCCGGGAGGCTTTGGTCAGCTGGCCTGGAAGAGACAAAGTATAGAAATGGGGAAATACGCACAAAGCTTCTCACCTTGAATAGGAATAGAATTGTGTCAAACACTAGAAAAGCAGTATGGAGAAACCAAATCAAACTGTGGTAAGGCAGGAGCATATAACAGAGGATGGACAGGGTCAGGTACAACTTTTGAACCCTAACATTAAAGTGTATTTGTACCTAAGACAGTTACAAATGCTATATAACTCATAAAATCCTTGAAGGCAAAAACTACTTAATTTACTTTTCTGTTCTTCATGTCCAGAAAAGTGCCTTATATACAGCAGTGACTTGTTAAATTTGTTGGATTGAATAAATGATAAGAAATAGTTGGGTAGAGGCAGCACCCCATTGTACTTAAATGTATTATAGATTTGTATAAATGCACTATTAGATCTCCCTCCCCAGTGCATCTCTTTATTTGTCCATATTTTCAGAGTTGACTAGGATATTCTAATATCACCCAAGATGGTACATTTTCTACTCTTTTTTCCTCTTCCCATAATTATCTACAACTGGAGAAAGTCTACCTGTTGGAACTTTACAATTTTAAATAGCACCATCTACTTAACAGAAGTGGCCTGCATGGGACGGAGGGTATATTTTCAAACCCGATTCCATGTCACTGACAAATGGATCACATTGATTTAGCACATGTTTCTTTATTTAAGACATCACCTTTATTTTAAGATAACATGAAGGAATAAGGACTGGCAGATATGGTCTGAGCATTGATTAATAATTGATACAAGACTCTGTATATATGGAAACAATTTTTCTCATAGTCCAAGAGCAGTGCATAGATACTAATCATGTCATCAACCCCTATTTATTGCACTTTAGAGAAACAGGAGACTTTGAACAGGAACTTGTGATTAGTAGGTTACTATACCTGGGACTAAATTTGGTTCTGGTTTCACAAAGGACAAAGCACAATACAGGTTTGGCACAAAAACAATAGAGGAAACCCAAGGGTTAGGATGGTATTTATTGAATGGTAATTAAGAAGGCTACAAGTTATTTTGGAAAGACAATTACAATAAATTTTGGATGGAGTCTATCACTTGGATCTCTACGTAAGGGATATTGGGTAATACAATAAACAATGTATGTATTCAGTTATTTTCTTACAGATGCAGAGTCCTTCCAAAAATGGAAACTCGTGTACATGAACTATAAAAGCTAAAGTTATAACATGAAATTAACTCAGAGAAGGCATTTTTCTAAAATGTAGGATAATAAAAACGATGTATTTTATTTGTGATGACCAAACTTATTTTAGCAAGAAAGTTTCCATTTGCTCTTTAGTTCAAATATTAGAGTTCTAATCAACTTCAGTATCAAAATGAAGGTCTGATTAAGCGAACTGGTCAGACTAAGGGGAGAGCCTTAGCATTGTTTAATAAAAAGATGTCCATATGCTGTATGTATGTGTGTATGTATGTATTTTTAATTTCAGTATAGTTAACATATAGTGTTATATTACTTTCAGGTGTACAATACGGTGATTTAACATTTCCACACAACACCCAGTGCTCATCATGACAAGTGCACTCTTTCCTACCTATCCCCTATTTAACCCATCGCTCCCCCATCTCCTTTCTGGTAACCACCAGTTTGTTCTCTATATTTAAGCATATGTTTCTTGATTTGTCTCTCTTTCTCTGTTTTTCCCTTTGCTCATTTTTTTTTTTTGTTTCTTAAATTCCACATATGAGTGACATCATATGGTATTTGTTTTTCTCTGACTGACTTCGCTTAGCATAATACTCTAGCTCCATCCACGTCTTTGCAAATGGCAAGATTTCATTCTTTTTTTTTTTATGGTTATGTAACATTCCACTGTATGTTCTCTTCCATTCATCAATCAATGGACATTTGAAGAAGCCCATATGATTTAGATGCCAGGCATACAGATGTTGCGAAATGTTTGGACACCACTTTGATTCTTACCTAAGGAGTTGGACCGTAGAAATGGTTATAACTAAGGCCATTATTAATTAAAAAAAAAAAAAAAAAGAGTTCTGTCTCTTCATGTGCTCAAACAAGTACTCAGAGAAGATGTAGCATTCTGGACACATAGTATAAAAGTTTTTAATCTAAAGAATAAATGCAACCACTTGACTTCAGAAAAACTCTAGATCCTTCTAGTGGGTTCAGAGGGGAACGAATCGGCTCATCAGAAACAACGTTGCTTAGCCCTTAGACCCATATGTGGTTAAGTCAGAGGAACCAAAAATCAAATCTACATTCATCATTTATGAGCTGTGGGATCCTGGACAAGGTACTCTTTTAATCCTGACTTTTCTTATCTATAAAATAAAAACAACAGTAGTCCTCAGTCCATGGTGCTGTGTGAGAATTATATACAGTAATGCACTTAGCATACTGCCAGGTCTGAGTTAGGAGCTCAACATCTGTCACTTGTAATTATGAAGTGAAAAAGTAGTCTCACAATTGGGAATGTAACTGAACGAGGTTACCTATTTTTAAAAATCCTGCTCCATTTGAAAATGTTTGTGAAATAGACTCATTTTATTTTAACAGCGCACGTCAAAGTGTTATTTCTGACAACAATTACCCACCAGGTCCGGTTATTTGTTCAACTCTAAGCTGTACTTAAGTCCGCTGCATCAGCCTAAGGAGGGATTTGCTACTTTTTAAGGATTGGTATGCTTGGAACCTGTTCATATAAAAAGTTTCTTCAAGTTACTTAAAAAGAAAAACAAAAGGAAGCAATAAGTCTGCAACCTTATTCTACTTAATTTAGAAACTCTATGGATGCTAGCTGAGTTTTAAAAAGTTTGGATGCTGGGCAGAGTGGTGTAGGTGGGCACTGTCCTTATGAAGGGCGGGTTTCATGTACTCGGTATAAGGGAAGCTTAGAGGTTCGGGAATATTCCAGTGCTGTGATTAGGTCTGAATCTACTGTTTCATTGGAGGCTGGCAAGCGTGTGTGTGCAAGATGGAGGGGAAAGTAGGAATTTGCTGCACAATTCAGAGTCTGTGCTTTTGTACGGAGTGATCGTTGTTTGAAAAGCGTCTTAGTCCAGTTGGGCTGTTACAACAAACTACTATAGCCTGGGTGGCTTATAAACAACAGGAGTGTATTTCCTAGGGTTCTAGAGGCTGGGGATTCTAAGATCAAGGTGCCAGCTGATTTGGTGTCTGGTGAGAGCCAGCTTTCTGGTTCAGGGATGGCTATCTTCTCACCATATCTACACATAGTGGAAGAAGACCTGAGAAAGGTCTCTTCATACAGGCACTAATCCCATATATGAGGGCTCTACACTCATGACCTAATCAGCTCCCAAAGGCCCCATGTCCAAATACCATCCCATTGGGGATTAGGTTTCAACATATGAATTTGGGGGGCAGGGGGAAGCAAACATTCAGTCTATAGCCAAAGGATTATTCTCAGGCAAAGAGTACTAACCCAAATCAGAAAAGGAGATCTTTTTAGGGGACTGACATTCCCAAGAAAAGGAGAGAAGGGGGAATCTATATTTATGTTTCTCTTCTTTGGGGCATAAGCTATGGGCAAGACTATCTCCCATATATATGGCCTTTCTGTTTCTTTTTAAAATAATAAAAAGGATGAATAAGTATGTAATATAGGCAAAATTAAACAGTAAATACCAAAGTAATAACGATAGTAATAATAAAATTCTAACTTAAAAATATTGAGCAACCAGTCAACCAAACAAACACCTTTACTTTAAGGGCACCGAAAAGTGCCCTGATCCAAATTAAAATGGAAGAACAATCTTTCAGATTCCCTGTGCACCCTGTATGGCAAAGCTGATTTGTTTACAGCAGCCAGTATGGAGTGAATTCTATTGGCTAGGAGCAGGCTGGGTATTTTATGAGCATTGTTTGTAGTCCTGGCAATAACACCAAGAGGGAGGGAGTTTCAATCTCATTTAACAGATGAGGAACAATGCCATTAAGAGCAGGTGAGAAATACTTCTGTGGTCTCCAACAATTGTCTAGCTTTCTGTTGAGACATAATGTAGTCAAACCCAAAGCTCTCCTTGTACCCCTGAGCCTGGAGGTACATAATTTATATGGGTTTCTTTTCCTCTTATTAACCCGGATGGGAATAGAGTGATCTACAGACTCTCTGTAGACCCCAGGCCTCCCCATGTAGACCAGGGGTTGCCAAAGTAGAGCCCATGGACCAAATCTGGCCTACCTCCTGTTTTTTGTATGGTTTGTGAGAGAAGAATGGTTCTTACATTTTTAAGACATTCATGTCTTAAAAAAAGTCAAAAGAAGAATGATAGTTTGTCACATGTGAACATTGTATGAAATTCAAGTTTTAGATCCATTAAAAAAAGTTTCGTTGGAACTCGGTTACTTGTTCGCGTATGATTTATGACAGCTTTGGTGTTACCATGACGGTTAACGAGTTGCAGCAGAAACCTGATGGCCTGCAAAGCTTAAAAGATTTACTATCTTGTTTCTACAGAAAAGGTGTGTTAAGCCCTGTTGAGGTAGTAAACTCTTTGAGGACAGAAAAAAATGTCTCCAACAGACGTTAGACCCTTGGAGTCTAGCACACTACCTACACTGTGAACTCTAAATATAGTTTATGTAAATGGATGCATGAGCGCATAAACAAACAAATGAATAATCTAAAAAGTCTTCAAAAAGTCTTTTTAAAAAAATTTTAGACAGAGGGAATGAGTGCAAGCAGGGAGGGTGCAGGGGGGCAGGGGAGGGGGGGGCGGATCTCAAGCTGGTTACATGCTCAGCAGAGATCAAGGCAGCGGGGGAAGGGGGACTTGATCCCATGACCCTGGGATCATGACCTGGACCAAAATCAAGACTCAGACAGTGAACCCATCGAGTCACCCAGGCACTCCAAGGACTGTTTTTTGTTTTTGTTTTTTTGCAAATTGGCTTTGTAATTTATTTTTGTGAATAGTCTGTAAGACATCTTTCCCAGAAGTATGTAGGATTTGCCAGTATCGGACCGGTAGAGTTGATGCGGTATTATCTGAAGCAGAGCCAGAATGTCCCTTGCACATAAATTGAATTCGATTCTGACACTTAGCTACCTGGAGTCAGCACAGATCCCGCAGGTCAAGGACTTGGTCCCAGAAGCCCGCCCCCACTTCACAGGCCAATCGCAAGTGTAGGCCTCCTGTCCCATACTTCTGACTGACAGGGGTCCCCATGACCCTTCCCTGGGTTGGATAATTTGCTAGAATGGCTCACAGAACTCAGGGAAACACTACTCCCTGTTACTGATGTATTATAAAGGATATAGCTCAGGATGAACCACACAGAAGGGATGCATAGAGCAAAGTATAGGGAAGGGGCACAGAGCTTCAAGCCCCATTCAGGTGCACCCCCGTTCGCACCTTGATGTGTCCACCAACCCAGAAGCTCTCACAAACCTGTCACGTAGGGATTTTTACAGAGTTTCTGTTAAGTAGGCATGATTCTTTATGTCATTGGCAGTAGGTGATTGAGCCCCCAGAGGCTGGGGGTGGGAAAGAAAGTTCCAACCCCTTAGTCACATGATTGGTTCCTCAGCAACCAGCCTCCAACCTCCAAGAGTCACCTCATCAGCATAAACCCAGGTGTGGTGGAAAGGGACTTGTTATGAATAACAGAAGATGCTCCACTAACTTTCGTCATTGGAGAAATTCCAAGGGTCTTAGGAGCCAGGGACACAAACCAAATATATATTTCATATTATGGCACAATATCACTATGTGGTGCGGGAAGAAAGGGGGAAAGGGAGGGAAGGAAGAGCTTTGGTCTTTGGGGATTTTGTCAGGTAGGGCATGTGGCGTGTCCCCTGGTCACAGCATGGAAGGACAGCCAGAGATCAGCGGTTGGCCTGTGTCTCATCCAGCCAGACCACCGATGAGCTGTGTACGATGAGCTGTGTTTCTGGCTCTCACCTCAGTACCGTAGGGCACCTTGTCCAGACTTCCACGTTGGGTTTTAGGAGAGTGACCAAAAGAAGGCAAGGAAGAGAAGGGAAGTGAAGGGCATGTTCATGAGAGAAGTCTACAGTGTTTCCAGTATGGGTATTTTTTTTTTTTTTTAACCTGGGTTCCTTCTAATGACTCATCTTTGAAGTCCTGATTTGTCCCCCGGAGCTTCGAACCAGCTGTCTGCACCCGAGTGCTTTGACGCATTATTGTACCATACACCGGGTTGCTCATTTAATCAGCCGTGGCGCTGCTCTTCACATAGAGCATGTCACATTTGACAGATTTATCACAAGACTGTGGGCTCTATTTTCCGCAGCGCTGTGGAACCCTATCCCATTAGTGATAGCAGGAGTAATGTTTATGCATGAAGAGAGACTATTCGATTGGGCAATTGTAGCCCTCCACTGCAGCCCTGAGCACAGCCCCCACTTATCAAGTGGGGCTAATAGGGGATATTCATATGCACTGGAGAATCAATTCTCTGTACATGGACCTCTACTACAAAAATAATTGCTACTCACTGGTGGTAAAGATCTCAGCAGTGTCAGGGCCTTAATGGTGAGATTAATGCTTTGCCGCTCCCAGACTGGGCCATTGCTCTACAAAAAAAAAAAAAAAAAAAAAAATCCTGGCTTGAGAGCCTGATGAGATGCTTTTTAGGTGAAATCTGGAGCTGTGCTGATTTGCTATGCTATGTGAGTGAACCTGTTCTCTCCATGGGCTGTAATGAATTGAAGCAACCAATGGATGGCTTGGGGTCCAGTACCAGGTTCTGCTGCCTAAATATACACGTAACTGTGGACCAGCTGCTTGTTGCTTTCTGAGCCTTGGTGTCTTCAGCTTTAAAATAAAGAAATGCATGAGATGGTTTCTAAGTATTTTGCTTATTTTCTATTATACAAGTATCCTGCTGTACCAACAGGACATTTAATTTTTGTTTTGTTTTGTTTTTCCCCTGCCAGATTGTCATCTCATCTCTCATTTTAACTCCAGAGTCTAGTCCACCTCTTGGTACATATCGTAGGACTTCAATAGATGTTTTGTTATTGAAAATAAAATTTTGTGATTCTGTCACTATAAGTTATTTGTGTACTGATTGGATAGCAATGCAGTTCCTTGGATGTTATATTTATTATTCCTCTTCATATCAGCAAAATTTAGAAACAAAATTAATAAAAATGAGTTTATTGCAATAGTATCATTGACCTTAGGTTGCTTTATCGTATTATGAAGTATTTAATGAAGGTGTACCGAGCACTTGGTGGTGGCAAAAATGGAGAATTCAGAGATGAACTTGACTGATTGATAGATAGAGCTTGCGTTACTCTGTGAAGGATCAGTACATTTGGTGAACAGACAGAGGAAAAAAAATTGTAGATGAGAAGAAAATAAACAGGGCTACAAAGCAGGAACAGTGTGAGATTCTGTAGAACTAAAGTGACGTGTTGATTGTAACCAGCGTTGTAGATGGAGAATTGAGGGAAATAAGGTTAAGTGTGGTGGCCAAGGTTTGGTCGAGACCCAGATACTCTTTAGACAGTTAGAGTAACGACCAGGTAGCCACAAGAATTAATTAATGGTCCTTTCTGAAAATCAGAATGTCATAGTGAAAGTGGGTTTAGAGAAAAGATGATTTATTAATTTTTTTAAATTTTATTTTAATGTTTATTTATTTTTGAGAGAGACAGAGAGAGACAGAGCATGAGTAGGGGAGGGGCAGAGAGAGAAGGAGACACAAATCCAAAGCAGGCTCCAGGCTCTAAGCTGTCAGCACAGAGCCCGACACAGGGCTCAAACCCATGAACCGTGAGATCATGACTTGAGCCAAAGTCAGACGCTTAACTGAGCCACCTATGTGCCCTGAGAAAAGATACTTTAAAATATTCACTTGATTCAGGAAACAGGTGGACCTGATACTCTTCTCTCTCTCTCTTTTTAAGTTTATTTATTTATTTTGAAAGAGAGAGAGACAAAGAGGGTGAGAGGCAGAGATAGGATCTCAAGCAGGCTCCACATGCTGTCAGCCTAATGTGGGGCTCAAACTCATGAACCGTGAGATCATGACCAGAGCCAAAATCAAGAGTTGGATGCTTAACTGACTGAGCCACCCAGACACCCTGATACCTGTCTTTTTGACAGAAAGCTCCGCTTCCACCCACTGTAGAACCACCGCGTGCAATTGACAGTCCCAACTTTTGTTATTGAGTGGTACATTTTGAAAAAAATTATCTTCATTATGACACCATTTCATCATCTGAGTCACTTTTACTCTCTCTTGTGTACTCTTGGCATTTTGTGAAGTGTTTGCTTTTTGTGATGGTTAGTTTTACCTGTCAACTTGACTTATCTGTGATATCCAAATGTTTGGCCAACATCAGTCTGGATGTTGCTGTGAGGTCATTTTTAGATATGATTCACATTTAAATCAATAAAATTCAAGTACAGCAGATTACCTTCCATAATGTGGTGAGCCTCATCCAATCAGTGGAAGGGTTCAGGAGAAAAAGACTGAGGTCTCCTGAAGAAGAAGGAATTCTGGAGGAAGACTGCCTTAGGACTCTAGATGCAGTATCACTTCTTCCCTGGCTCTCCAATCTGACCACACTCTCTGCAGAGTTTGAATTTTCCAGTCCCCATAGTAGGATGAATTGATTTTTTAAAATCGCTAGATAGGGGCACCTGGGTGGCTCAGTCGGTTAAGCGTCCGACTTCGGCTCAGGTCGTGATCTCACGGTCCATGAGTTTGAGCCCCGTGTCGGGCTCTGTGCTGACAGCTCAGAGCCTGGAGCCTGTTTCAGATTCTGTGTCTTCCTCTCTCTCTGACCCTCCCCCATTCATGCTCTGTCTCTCTCTGTCTCAAAAATAAATAAACATTAAAAAATAAAATAAAATAAAATTTCTAGATAGATAGATAGATGATAGATAGATACATAGACACACACACACACACACACACACACACACACACACACATCCTATTGATTCTGTCTCTCTGGGGAAGACTGACTAATTCACTTGGCTTTTCATAGTAAAGTTCCTCTGAAGTGATAGTTTTAAAATCCAGTTGATGAACCCAGAAGGAGTCGTAGTCTTCTGTCTTGATCCCAATCGCCCTGTCTTCCCTGCCTTTGACCTTCAACTGCTTGATGAAAGACTGTATATTTCTCATTTTCACTCATGAGTCCAAGAGAAACAAATTTATGTATTTTGAGCCCTTAGGATAAATGGGTTGGAAACATCCCTATCATGAAAGATGCTCACCCCACTTTCATGGCACCCAAAGAGACCCCGCGCTTCCTGTGAAGCACCAGATATCATTGTTACTCGGTGAGTTACGACTGCCTTCTTCTCTTTCTTCTTTTTGTTGTCTTTTCTGAAAACAAAATTTTGACTTATTTTCACTCCCTCTGTTCCTTCTTCCTCTGACCTCACCCTAGAATCTACCCCTTCCAGAGATGGAAAAGGAAGATGGATACGGTTGGCAAATGTTTTATTTATTTTCTTTATTTCATAGAAAGCTTAATTTCACTGGAATAAGAGTAAAGCCCTATTTGTGGAGTCAGTACCAGAGTAATCTTCTATCCGTTGACAGTAGTGAGAGCAGAAAGTAAGCATGCTGAGTAAGAGCCGCTGGCTGCGATTGTCAACACTGGGTGGGAAGTTCTTCTCTACTTTGACTGTTTTGGCTACGGTCATGCTGCTCTGTCTAGAAACTCATTTCCTTGGACCTCGCGTAGAGCCATGTGCCTGGTCCTGGATCAAGGGGGATTACTGGGGAGTAGAATACACTTTAGGTTTTTGCTTGTCATCTAATTAGGTTCTATTTTGTCCTATCCTTTTGCAATTTTGCAATTAATATGTGGTCACTGCCAAAAAAAAAAAAAAAAGAAAGAAAACAAGAAGGAAAAACCCTGAAAAATGTAACAATGTCAGCCATCATTTAACAGCATATAAATCATGATTGTTAATAGTTATAGTATGTTTTTCTTCTATTCCTTGCGTGTGTTTGTGTGTGTGTGTGTGACAGAGAAAGAGAGAGAGACAGAGAGAGATAGAGAAAAAGAAGAGAAGAAGAAGAAGAAGAAGAAGAAGAAGAAGAAGAAGAAGAAGAAGAAAAAGAAAAAGAAAAAGAAAGACAGGAAAGAAAGAAAGAAAAAGAAAGGAAGGAAGGAAGGAAAGGTCTGAATTGCTCTTCAGCTAAAAGTCAACTCACATTTCTTAATACTGGGTACAATCAAATTTTGTCCAGCTCTATTCTCATTCATTGGGGCTGAAATCCAGTCTTAGTTATTTTCAGCCTCTTCTCTCTCTTTCCTTAGGCTGGCACAGAACGGCAACATCCTGCCATCCAGGAAATCAGGAAGAGCCTCCGTTCTTCAGTTTATTTAGAGACCGTGCTCCCCTCTGCCTCTTGCCCTGTCCCATCCCTGGACCTGCTATGGTTTTCAGACCCGTGGAGCTTAATGCCCCCAGGGGCCTCCCACATACCCCATGCAAACGCCCCTCCACCTGCGGCTTGCTCTTCCATTAGACTTAAACTTGCAACCTACACTCCCTCCCTGGACGTATTGTCAACCTTCTCATGCTTTTCTCGAAATTCTGAAGAACCTCCCACTCTTCCAGCCCTTCGGAGCGGACACCCTGGCTCTGACCCTCGTAAATACCCAGGCGTTCTTTCTCGCTTGTTTGTATCACGACATTCGAAGGCTCACCTGGGCAACTCCATGTTTAAGATGGCCAGGTCCCAGGTCCTCGGACCAGCCACAGAGCATTTAGCTTCCCAGGAGCTCAGAAGCTCCAGTCTTGACATTTAATCTCTGGAAACCATCCCCAAGGATATACAGTACGCTGCCTCTAGGAGCAGCAGAAGATAGTGAACTTGAACCTTCATATACTATTGCATTAAATGCCAACACTTTGAAAAACATACAAGCAAAAGCAGTATCAGAATGATGGTATAAATACAAGTTTATAACCCTCTCTCTTTTTAACTAACATCATGATCCTTTTCCCATGCAACTTTTTTTTTTCAATTTGCATTGGATAAAATAAGGGGGCAGTTGTTTAGGATGGTAGCTGGCATATGTGTAACCAACTTGCACTCTTAAGTTGGGTTGTCTCAAGTACTTCACAAAGAAATGATACAAATCCCTTTTGTAGGGCACCCTGACCTACTGACAACTGGGGAAGATCAGGTTTCCCTTTTTTTTTTAAGTTTAGAGAAAGAGAGAGAGCACATGAGCAGGGGAGAGGGGCAGAGGAAGAGAAATTTTTTTTTAATGTTTATTTTTGAGAGAGAGAGAGAGAGAGAGAGAGAGAGAGAGAATGAGTGGGGGAGGAGCAGAGAGAGAGGAAGACACAGAATCCGAAGCAGGCTCCAGGCTCCGAGCTGTCAGCACAGAGCCCGACGTGGGGCTGGAACTCACAAACTGTGAGATCATGACCTGAGCCAAGTTGGATGCCTAACCGCCCTGGGAGAGAGAGAATCTTAAGCAGGCTCCACACTGAGCCACAACTCTGGGATCATGACCTGAGGTGAAATCAAGAGTCGATGCTCAACCAACTGAGCCACCCAGAAATGGGTTTAAAGTTACTGAACACTGAATCAAGAGTTCAGAACTTTTGCCTTGAGCTTTGCTTAACCAACTATGTTGTGTCTGATGAGCCTAACTGTTCACGAACAGAAGTTGTACCAAAATAGTTTCTATTTGTGTTTTCTTTCTCACTATCCATTCTTGACTGCTCCCCTTTGAGAGTGAAACTGCTTTTCTCCACTCTAGAATCTCAAAGGTGCTGTGACGGCTTAACCAGTTGAATACGGCTGATATCGGACTGTGGCAATTCTGAGTCAAGTTTTGTGAGGGCTGGCAGCTTTCATTTATTGTCTCTGGGGATGCTTGCTCTGGGATACTGCCTCTCAGAACCCAGCCCCCATGCTGTGGGATGCTTGAGTCGCTGGGAGAGGTTCTCTGTAGATGTTGTAGTCAGCTGACCATCTGAGCTCCCAGCTAAAAACCAGCATCTGGGGCCAGCCATGGGAGCCCTCTTGGTGGTTCCAGATCAACCGAGTTCTCAGACCACTACAGGTCCAGCCAATATCAGAACTGCCTACTCAACATATAGAATCTCAAATAATAATGAAACATTTGTTTTTTTGAAGTCAGAAGCTTTTGGGGCACCTGGATGCCTCAGTTGGTTAAGCCCCCAATGTCGGCTCAGGTCATGATCTCGTGGTTCTTGGGTTCGAGCCCCGTGTCGGGTTCTGACAGCTGGGAGCCTGGAGCCTGCTTTGGATTCTGTATCTCCCTCTCTGCCCCTCCCCCACTCACACACACACACTCTCTCTCTCTCTCTCTGTCTCTGTCTCTCTCTCTCAAACATAAATAAACATTAGAAAAAATAAAGAATGGCATGTAAAAGATGCTAAATGAATTTTAAATCCCACCCTCCTCCTTGGATAGTGTGACAGATTGACTTTTCCTAAGATGGCCACGACATCTCCCATCCCTCAGGCTCTTCAGCAATGTGACCTTGCCACTCCCCCATCAAAGACAAAGTCTCATTGCTCTTCCTTTGAAACTGGGCTGGCCTTTGGGACTCACTTGCAAAGAACAGGATTTAGTGGAAGAGATACTATATGATCTGAGGCTGGGCCAGAAAAGGCTGAGCAATGTCTGCCTTGATCTCCTGTTTACCAGATGTTCCATCTCAGAGGGCTTTTTCTGAGGCCCAGGGGCCATACTGGGGTAAGACAGGGCCATGTGGAGAGACTATCTGCAGGCATGCTGGTCAGCAGCCCTAGCTGAGCTCAGGCACCAGTTATGTGAGTGAAGAAGATTCCAGATGAGTCCAGTCCCCAACGATTGAGTCACTCTCAACCCACTTGAGTCTTCAAGCAGAGACCCAGGATGCTTTGGAGCAGAGACAAGCCTTCCCCAGTGTGCTCTGCTCAAAATCCTGACCTACAGACTCCGTGGCCGTGAGAACATGGTCACTATTTTTATGTCACTAGGTTTGGAGAGTGCTTCGTTACACAGCAGTAGATAGTTAGACCAAATGGGTTCTGAGAAAGAACTACTTTTCAATGAATAATATTATTTTCGAATAGTGTCTGTGGTGAGATTCCAGTATTCTTGGACACAGGTCTTTCTGTTAACTCGGAAACTGAGAGAACACGTAGTTACTAATTGCTTTCTGAATTCAAATCACAGGGTTTGGGGAGCTCATCCCTGACTGAAATACTTCTCCACATTTCTAAAATGATGGGTCTACTTTCTTGAAGAATATTTTATTACTTATGGAGAGGATTACTTCTCTTCATCCAGATTTAGTGCAAATGGAAATGTTGGAAAGAAGTGATTTGCTTGATACTCATATCATACATCTGTGAGATACATTTTATTTATTTGTTTGTTTAAAAATTTTTTTTTAGTGTGTATTTATTTTTGAGACGGAGAGAGAGACAGAGCATGAACAGGGGAGGGTCAGAGAGAGAGGGAGACACAGAATCTGAAGCAGGCTCCAGGCTCCGAGCTGTCAGCACAGAGCCCGATGCAGGGCTCAAACTCACATACCATGAGATCATGACCTGAGCCTAAGTCAGAAGCTCAACTGACTGAGCCACCCAGGCGCCCCTTATTTATTTATTTTTTAATGTTTATTTATTTTCAGAGAGAGAGAGAAAGTGGGGGAGGGGCAGACAGAGAAAGAGAGAGAGAGACAGGGAGAGAATTTCAAGCAGACTCCGTGCTGTTAGCACAGAGCCTGACGCGGGGCTCAGTCTTGTGAACTGTGAGAACATGACCTGAGCTGAAATCAAGAGTCGGGCACTTAATCAAATGAGTCACCCAGGTATCCTGAGACACAATATTTTAGTAATTAATCAGTGGGAGAGAATGCCTTGGCATATCCAGAGACACTGGCTACCTCAAACATGATGTGTTTTGTGACTTTTAATTACCAGTTATCATTTGTAGGAATAGTTTGCTTCTATGAGGAGGAGTTGGACAAAAACACATAATCACACTGTATGATTCACCCCCACTTTAGTTATTTGTCCCATCGTACCACTTGTTAACAATTAGGCCATGTACGGTTCTTAGATTGGCAACTTGAAAATTATCTAAGGAAGATACTCTTTTTAATTATGTAACTGAGAAGCACTTTTTTTTTCTTTTTTTTTTTGCTATTTTTCTATCTTGCAGTAATGGAGAAATCATTAAAAATTGGAACACAGTTCGGTTCAATTTAGAGGGGGAATAAGAGGCTGCGTTAATATCCAAAACATTTCCTTTCTTAGACTGTAGTCTTGACAGCCGAGATAATGAAATCTGAGTCTCTGTGGTAGTAAAATAGGTGATGTGGAGGGAAAACAAAGAGGTTCAACAAATGGTTAATGCACGGCTGCCAATTCTGTCTCAGCCAGGACTGAGTACACGTCCTCAGAAAGTGAGGGGACTGTGGGTAAAGAAAGGGAAAGAGTGGCACTGGAGGGGACACAATGTTTGCCAGGCTGATGTCGCCCCTCTTGAAAGCCCAGTGCTGCTCATCCTAGACCAGGAGGAAAGGAAAAAGAAAACTCCAATATTGCCTATCTGGAATCCGAGAATTCTGGCAGTGAGAGCCTATTGCCTGCACCGAAGTCCTGCTTCCGGATCCCCAACTTTCTGATTCTTTGCAACGCTGCCGGGACAAAAGGATTAGATGGGCAAGAGGAAAGTGGCCATAGATCCCAGATCCAGGAAGTCTTTCCAGGTCTCAGACTTCCTGGCGTCATTCTGGTCACTTCCTGTCCCAATCCTCAGATTTCTCTATCACTTCCTGTCAGGCTGTTTGCTCGGCCGCTAATCATACGCTTTTGTACGAACCTCTCAGATTTTACCTAAGTTGCCTAACTGCAAATTTTTTTAAAAGATGGATATGTGGGGCACCTGGGTGGCTCAGGAGGTTAAGCATCTGACTCTTGATTTTGGCTCAGGTCACGATCTCACGGTTCATGAGTTCAAGCCCTGCATTGGGCTGGGCTCTGCCCTGCAAGCATGGAGTCCGCTTGGGATTCTCTCTCTGCCCCTCCCCATGAGTGCACGTGTGCACTCTCTCTCTTCCTCAACATAAATAAATGAACTTAAAAAAAAACAAAAAAGAGATGGCTATGGAAAGTTACTTCCTCAGTTGTCCCTTCTATGCCTTGTTCAGGTAGTTCATTAAACTCTGTCAGCTTTTTTTTGAATGAAGGGTGTTCCCTGAGGCAAGAAAAGTTCAGTCAACTTAGGATTTTGGCCCTTCCACCATGAAAGCAAGTTGGAATATATTTATACTTTTCTATGTTCTTTTGGGGATATGTGCGCATAGTAAAAATAATCAAAAACCAAATCAAATATTCTCAGGAATGTTTTTTTAATAAAAAATTAAACGTCTTCCTTTAACATTAAATTTGGATTTCTTTTGAGGAGATAATACACGCCTAAGTATTGGTATGTGAGAGCGCGTGTTTGCAGTTATTTTTGTTCCATTAAACATTTCTTTCTGAGCTTGCTTGTCAGTTCAGTCACCAAGCTTCACTAAGCTTTGCTAATTTTGTGAAATTTGGAATAGTGTTTTGCCACGTTAGAGATAATCCCTGAAAGCTTCCTTCTTGCAGATGGCAATAAATCATTCTCTCCACTAAAAGCCTCGATGTCATTTGAAATTTATTACACAGAGTAGGTAGTGGACTTAAAAGCCATTTCACGTGTCTTATTACTTCAATCATCTAATTTATGGGTTTCAGCCGCAATTGCAGTTGGAAAAAGTATTTTCCTTCCCTTGATCAATATGAGTATGGTTTTGCATTCATCCCCACTAACCCTCCTTGCCCGATTTCACCCACTATCTCTCTTGGATTTTATGGCTTCTGCGGCCATTGTTCAGTTTCCATTATTCAAGGTAAGGCAGGTCTAAAATGGAAAGGAAGTGCCAACAAGGCGATGTAGATTGACTAAGCTTTACCAGCTCTTAGCTGCACTTGTCAAAAGATATCTTAGTTATTATTAGTTGAGCAAGCTGCCCTAGGGAAGAGGAAGCTGTCAAAAACTCCTGTGTTTAATATGTACCTCTCTGGCTTCGTGGAGAGAAAAATAGGAAGGAAGCCGATTAAACACTGATGAGGTAAGCCTCAGTAACACACTTAACACAAAGAATGATAAGGAGTTGCTACTCTTTATTTTGCCATATTGGAGACAGATCTCTTTTCCTTCCGCAATAAATAATCTCTATTCCCATACGCCAGGCATTGTCATCCCTGTGATGAAAGATAGTATTAGTGGATTAACAAAATGAAGAGGGATATAGGACAGCGTGAGTCCCCGTAACAGCCTGAGGTCCCATACCTAAAATATCCCATGTGGGCGTAACAATGATTGAACTACTACAGTGTCCAGGCTTCGCCCTGCCTGGTCTTTGATCACCACCGGGATGGTGGTAAAAGTTAACTGCTATGTTCTTTGAGTTCAATGTCAGAAAAATAAGATGTGCTCTCAAATATTCCTATCCTGGGCTGCCCTGAGTACATGCAGACCTTATTGACCTTACCTTTTCCATCCATTCAACCTTATGGGAAAATTCAAAATGTATTCAAAGCCCAGCCCATGCACAATACTGAAAGACAACTACACTTTCCTCTGTAATTCTCAGCCCTGGGACATGAACATGCTTGTGTTTTGTAGCCCAATACTCCCTTCTTTGTTGCTCTTTCCTCTCATCCCCAATGGGTCTTACCTGGGCGCCCATCGTCCCCTATTCTCCTGTGACCAAAGTGTTGATGGCCTTCAGAACAGCTCTTTCTCCTTCATTTCTTGCTTTGCTGAGAGAGCAAACTCCTACAACAGATGCTGAAAATGCCTTGTACTTGTGTTCTCATCTCCGTTGCATCTATGACATGGACACAAGATACATTTCCTGGTAAAAGGGACAGGAGGGGATGTCTACTAAGAGCTCTTGGAAAATGTTTTACCTAATAGAGTAGACATGGGGGAAGAAATACCTTCCTTCCTCTCTGGATATTGTCATGTGAGCCTGTGGCAGCCGGGACTGCTGTGGCAGCTTGCTAACATGTGGAAAGGGCAAAGTCAGAAAATCACAGCGCCTGGGTCCTTGGTAGAGAGCTGCCTTGTACCTGGAACATGTTGTGTATGAAAAGCAACGTGTGTTTACAGAGGCAGGTGGTATTTAGCAGTTTGGCAAATTGTCTGGAATTTCTAGCGCTGAGATGCACACACCCTGGTCCCTCCATTTGGAGAGGTACGGTTCCTTCTTAGTGGCTCTTGTCCCCTTGGAGTTAAGTCGACTCCTCAGTTTAGGTGGAGAGGTTAAGGCAGAAGTTTCATGGTTCAGATCCATCTGGAAGTTTGCTCATTAAAGACAAGACTCACAGTCTTTAGATGTAGGAAGCTCTACTTCTTCTGTTTTTTCTTTTTCTTACGTTGGTGGGTGAATTCTTGCCCCCAATTTAAGGAATACATGATTCCACAATTGTTTGAAGTGTTATAAAGTATAGACAAATGCTTTTTTCTTAAAGTGAACATTGGAAACCAAACATTGCATAATAACATAGTAAAGCTATGGGCTGATTCACTTATGAATAAATGCAAACATTCTAGATAAACTATAAACAAATTGAATCCAACAACATATTAAGAGAAAAAGCACCTTGACCGCACAGTATCCACACCAGTAACTTAAGAATGGTTTAATATTTTGAGGTATTTAAAATAATTCTCATACTTTAAACTGGAAGAGAAAAATCATGTAAAGCATTCCTAGTCGTGCCAAAAAAAAAAAAAAAGTCATTGAACAACGTTTTGTACTATTCTGCATAAGATAGGAACAATGAACATGATGTATAAATAGATAAGTGGAGATCCTGATAATAATCCAGTGTAATAAGAAACTGTCATGAGTTAAAGAGAAGAAAGATAAAACTTGAACTTTTTGGAGAAGGATGCATGCTATATGTGAAAGTTACCATTTTACAACCAGAAGATAGATTTGCATTTCAATTCTCCCACCTGCAATCTGTAGTAAGACCCTACATCACTTCACCCTTGGATTTCAGACATTTCATCTGAAAAATGAGGCTCGTGACGGCTGCCATAGAAGGATTAATGTGATTAAAAATATATCTAATTTATACTGGGTTTGCATAAATGGGTGTTTAAAAAATATATTACCTATTCTGGAGTTTTAGCCACTCAAACATATTGAAAAAAAAAAGGCGGGGGGAGGGATTGGAATTTGAACATATACTTAGCTGAAGTCAATAAATGTGTAACATGTCTTGCAAATAATCCAGTCCCATGAGTGCTTTCTCCTTCTGATAATTCCAGATAAGGTCTTCGGTGATAAAAGTTTCAAAAACTTTGTTGGATACATACTTTTTGTCACTTGTTTCCAGCTGAAAGAAGATGTACGTACTTGGAGAATGTGCTGCAATCTGTTGATGTGGGGTCCATGTCATTGCCCAGATGATAGACACATTCAGCTCCCTGGATGATCATCTATGGAGCCCCTTCCCCTTCCTTTGGTTTCACTGGCCTCTGCCTCTCCAGTCAAGCACTCATAATTTATGGAAGATTGGAGAAGCAGTTAATCTTTTTTCCTTCCTCCCACAACTCTCTTCTGAAACTGCAAATTAATTTCCATAACATAGCTCCACAATTTTTCTGAGACTGTGATTCTATTTACCCAGAGTGCAGCATGGAGAGGAAGGAGGAATGCAGATCCCTCCATCCAGGGGTCCACGTTGAGTTTAGACACGTTCATATTTTCATGAAAGCAAATCGTGTGTTTTGTATTTCCATAGTTTTAATTTCGTTTTGTTCGGATACTTTATCACATCAATAAGCATGATCTCTTTTACGAGCCAATAGTGATCCAAGAAATTGGGCATCTGAGGATCTTTGGGTCTAAAAAATGTCTTCATTTTAGGGAAGATATTTAGTAAATTTCTCCAACAAAATTTTATAATGTCTGAATATAGTAAAATGAAATAAATGACCACATTCTACTCTAATTCCTTAACAATGTCCCCTAAATTCTCCTTGGTAATTTATAGTTTTTATCTCGTTGTTCATCCCATCATGTAAAGAGTAGGTCTTGCAAAGTTGGCAAAACACAGTCTCTTGGCAAGCCATGAAATATAAACTGTGGCCACCAACCATCACTTTTGAGCATAATACATTTTTTTCTTTTTGTTCTTGGTGCCTCATCCGCGACGTGAATTGAATTCAGCTTTTCTGTATTTAGATCAAACTTCTCATATTTCTTGCTCATAGGCACATTGGCCATAGATATTCTTGTATGCTAAAATTATTTAACATTTCTTCTTGCTAAAACTCTCGAGCAGACCACATCCAGGGGTCTATTAATAGAAACAAATCCATTGTACCAAAATATCTTTTCCTGATGATAAATAAGAGGAAATTTAGGGAATGCATAAAAAGAGAAGAAAACAACAATTGTCTGTGGTTTCACTCTTCAGAGGTAACTACTCTTGAAAGGCGTTTCATCTTTTTTCCCACCTTTTATGCAATGGACATGTTTAGGGTATACGAATATCTCTATCTACACATCTATACTTTCTATTTATGTCGGAAAGTGTGAGAAGAGGGCCTCTCTTGGCTTTTCCCAAACAGTAAATCTTAGCTTGCCGTGTGCTTCATGAATTCACTGACAAACACTAGCTTTCTGTCATACCTTCACTATTTTTTTGAGTAATTCATTTTGCTAATATTTTATTCAGGGGTCCGAAAGTCATAGGAATCTTCTCAACAACTAATCTCTAAATCTCCTCTACGTTATTAGCTCATTTATGTAATTCTTTTAGAAAAATAGGAGACATTCAGACTCCCAGTATTACATACTGGCTGCGTAAGGAAGCACACACTATCTTCACATATGGGTAGACAAATATTTTACCTGATTCTTGGGCATCAAGACCTCATAAACATAAGAGCTGGATCTCACCGATGATCAAGTTTAATGTTCCCATTTTACAGATAAAATTACTCTGGGAAAAGTCTATTTCTTTTTTTTTTTTTCTTCAAGCTTTTATTTAAATTCTAGTTAGTTCGCGTATATGGTATAATTTCGGACTCAACTCCAAAGCATAAGTTACAGTGAAAAAATGGTTGCTAAATCTTCTCTTTTATGGGGTTAGAAGAACTCTGAGAGGATGCATTGATCAAGAGGTTTATCTGATCTCCAAGGGGCTTCTTTTTTTTTTTTTTTTTTTTTTTATTTAAGTTTACTTACTTATTTTGAGGGAGAGACAGGGGGGGGGGGGCGCGGAGAGAGAGAATCCCAAGCAGGCTCCCCTCCATTAGTGCAGAGCCCGATGTGGGGCCCAAAACCACAAATCATGAGATCATGACCTGAGCTGAAATCAAGAGTCGGATGCTTAACCAACTGAGCCACCCAGGTGCCCCTCCAAGGGACTTTCTTAAGTGCCACGTTCATTTGGGCTGCCATTTAGCCCTGTCTCCTGTCTGGTTGCTTGACTGCAGTTTATGGGGATACTGAGTTAGGAACAGAGTGGATGGGAACAGAGATGCAGGGAAGGGTTAGTCCTGAAGTCTACCCATGAAGAAAAGACCAGTTGCCACAGTACAAACTGAGAGTCCTTTATTATCCTGCGTTGGGTCTCTTGATAGTATGACAATATGTTTGCACAGCGTATTTAAAAATCCCTGAAGTAGATAACAAAACATTTTAATGAAAAATTCCTTAAGGTGGAACAAATATTTGAGAGCCACCATCACTTTATTTGGAACAAGAAGATAATAAGGATTTAATTAAAAATTCCTTAAGAAGGTACCAACTTTTGAGTGCTCCTCCTCAGTAGTCAGATTTCATTTATGTTGAAAAAAATGTGCTTTCTGTGTGAGAGCTAATTATAATCTTAAATATTCCTAGCATCATTAATAAAATATCATTTTAATATTCTGTAGTTTATACATAAACATTCAAAATATTATTAGATATTTCCACAGGGCAGAAGCAAGTTTGTATTCAGCTGCTTAAGACTTTCATGAACCTATGACTAAAAGAAAAATTCTCACCACAGTTTGACCTACTTTTCTTTTCCAAAAAGGACTACCTATGTTGGGTGACTTAGACACATTTCCTTCCAGAGTAGCTAGACTGTCTTAGCTTGTTTGTTCAATACTCTCAGTGATGGTGCTATTACCAACAATAACACTTAAAAACTCCCCTATTTGGGAATTTATGAAAATTTATGTTAAAATTCTGTACAAACGGTATGTAGTAAAAAGCTTGCCTAAAAATATTAATCTTGCAAACAGGCTTTTAAATGCCATCTTCTTTCTGCCGAAGCACTTTGAACCCTGAAAGCATGGTATTTAGCACGGTATATTGTAAACATATGTTTATTTGTTTTTCTCCTCCATTGGACTGACCTACTCGAGGACCTGAAAAACCTTTTATTCATCCTTTTGTCCTGATGTCTTAGTACGGTGCCCACCACAAAGTACACATTCAATATGCATTGATTGACTTGAAATCAATGAGTATTTTTAAGCACTTGGGAAATAGCCATTTGTATATATAAAACACCATAATTGAGTGAGCAGAAACTAACCCTCATAAGCTGGTGCTTTGATATGTTAATGTAAGACAATTCTTACCTATTCATCACAAAAGAGAGGATTCAGTATCAGACAGATCTGGCATCTCCTTCAGCGTCTATTAGCTGTGTAGGTGGACAAATTAGCAAAGCACTATAAACCTTAGTTTTTTCATATATGAAATGTAGTTATTAATTGTACCTTACTGATTTGTAAGGACCAAGTGAATTAACGTGTGTAAAGTGTTTAGCATCATATCTGCCACCTAATAAGCTCTCAATAAATGTCATTACCTGGACATTCTACTTTCATATCCAAGTTAATTCATTTACAATTTTTGTCTTTTAACATTTTTTTGGGCAAATGGCTAGTAATTAGAATATTCATATGTCACATTGTTAGAAATACTCTTTATATGGGGATTCTCCAGGTTCTAGATAAACTTCATATGTATACCCATATATATGTATATGTGTATATATATGTATACGTATGTATACATATGTACGTATGTATATATATGTATATACAAATATACACATATATATTTCTGTATGAGGCTGTATTGTATTTATGATTATATTTGATGTTTCCTTTTTTTAAGTTTTTTTTTTGTTTGTTTATTTAAGTAATCTCTGCAACCAATGTGGGGTTCGAACTCACTACCCCGAGATCAAGAGTCACTCTTTGAACTGAGCCAGCCAGGTGCCCCTTGATGTTTTCTCACATAAGACTGTGACTACTGTGCTCTTTTGACGAGTTGCATAAAATTGCACAAAATACTTGTTTCCGTATTTTCTTTTCCTTTCTCTTATAGTGTGAATTTTTAAAAGTATACCTTTAAATCATCTGATACTCATTTTGTGCATGCTGAAAGGTCCGGCTGATGGAAGGCTTGTGCGTTACTTTGTCAGTCTTGTACCTGCTTACGACGTACAAGGAGGTTCGTCACCCAGCAGTCACATTACCATAGAAGAATCCCTGATACTTTAAGTCATCAAAGGTATACTCGTCGTTGAATGGTTGAATTTTCTTAAGGAATAAATGGAAACAAGATTTCCAGGCTGGTAACAATTGTGATGCCAAATCACAAATTAGTGCCCCTCCTCCCAAATCTTAATAAGTAGACATTTCAGTAAGAACCAAATTGAATCATTTTCCTTCAGGCTTTTTTTTTTTTTTTCCCTATTTAAATTGATAGTCTCTCTTTTATATAAATGTGATCCTCTTGATCATAAGAAAGGACACAATTTCTTCCAGTCTGAATTGATGCTTTTGGAGAATTTCTCCTTTAATATGTCTGCTTTAAAAGCAACTTCTGGGGAATCACTGGAATCTACTCTTGAAATGATTATAGCCCTGATGCTAACTTACAAATTAAAAAATAAATAAGTAAATAATAATAAAAAACTAAAGTAAATAAAATAAAAAATAAATAAGTAAATAAAATAAATAAAACAAAAAATGGTGAATTTTATGTTATGTGAATTTCACCTCAGTAAGATTTTTTAATCTTAAAATAAAATAAAATAAAATAAAATAAAATAAAATAAAATAAAATAAAATAAAAACAACTTCTCTGGATGCCTGGGGATTCAGTCAGTTGAGCATCTGACTTCGGCTCAGGTCATGATCTCGTGGTTCAGGAGTTCAAGCACCCTGTTGGGCTCTGTGCTGACAGCTCAAAGCCTGGAACCTGCTTCAGATTCTGTGTTTCCCTCTCTCTCTGCCCCTCCCCCACTCACGTTCTGTCTCTCACTCACAAATAAACATTAAAAAAAAAATTAAAAAAAACCCAACTTCTGTTTTTATACCACCAACTCATGGATATCCCAGAAAATAGAACAAAACTTTACACAGATTATTGAAAAATCAGTTCGTCAACGAGACTTCCGTTTTAACCAATGTATGCCATGAGCATTGCTAACAAAGCTGAAAAAGATTTGCATTTTTTTCCTTTGCTTTGGAAATAGGGCCAAAACTCCATACAAAAGTCTAAAATGAAGCAAAGCTCTCAGACAGCTCCCAACCTGGGATCAACCTCCGTGTAACTTCACAGCGGCTGAACCAGGGTTTTCAATGTGGAGATTTAGATGGATAAGCTTGGAAATCTTTATAGAATTCAACCTTCCAAGTAGAAAGTTGGAGTTACAGCAGATCTCAAACTTCATTTCCTGTGAGCAAAAGAATACATTTTTCTCCTAGGGACAGAGTGCACTAGGAATTTATGCAGGGGACAGGCAAGGGTCTAAGAATGACAAATGGTATTTCTTAAATCCTCAAGAGACTATTGCAGAATCGTGCGGCCCGAAGGAGCCTTCCGTGTGTCTTCTGATTTTCAGGAAAACATATTTTTTAAGCCACTGCAGGAGAGGTGACATTTCATTTTCTCCATAAAAGACTCTCTTGGAAGGTTATTTTATAGTTTCTTTCTCAGAACCATTCCAAAGAGGTTTTTCTTAGTCCAGACAGGACTCATATCTCTTATGAAAGATGGAGAGAGGGTGGGCTAGGTTATTCAGGGCTTGGGGAACGTGTAAGAGAGTAATTTAAAGTTTTTCCTTTTATCACTGGAGTTCCATCTATCTCCTTCTAAAGTTACAGAGCCAAAGCTGAAGGGTGATTTTCAGGTAGTCCAGGGGATATGAAACATACCATTGCCTGCTTCGAAATTGTTTTCCTGGTGCCTGTGTATCTTCCCACTGTGCGTGTGCTTATTAGTTGCACGCGAATGCTTGTAGTGATAGAAAATGCCCAGCAAGCGTGACATCAGCTCTTGACCTGCAAGCCATCATTAACACATCAAGCCACTTTTTCTCTCTGAGCTCAGGAGCCCGAATCAAGCAGCTATTACAAATCAGTCAGCACTGTCATAGTGGATAAAATCTGATCATCCCGGCCCTAGATTTCAATCAGCCACATACTCTTGTCAGGGACCAGAAGGCTAAGGATTTCAATCCAGCATGGACCTCAGAATCTAGACGAAAGCCCTGAGTGATCTTCCTCAACTTTCCAAGCATTAGTAATAATGCCCGGGTAATAATAAGTGTTGATACATTTATTTTTGGACATCCTTTGCAGTCTACAATTGTACAAAAAGGCTAAGACATTGGGGCAAGAAAATAGCATCTTTTGTGGATAAAGATAATTACAGGGACAACTATAGATGTGCTATCCAATCGAACTCTCTGTGATGACCACATGATTCTGTGCTGTCTGGCCACATGTAGCTCTTGAGCACTTGAAATGTGGTTAGTACAACTGAGGAACTGAGTTCTTAATTTTAGAGAATTTAAATTTAAATAGCCTCATATTGCTAGTGACTCTACTCTAGTATTGGACGGGGAATTTCTAGAGCATGGTTCCATGGAACGCATCCCACGATCTGATCTAAAATATTCTGATTGGGGCACCTGGGTGGCTCAGCGGGTTAAGCGACTGATTTCAGCTCAGGTCATGATCTCACAGCTCGTGGGTTCTAGCCCCGAGTCGGGCTCTGTGCTGACAGCTCAGAGCCTGGAGCCTGCTTCCGATTCTGTGTCTCCCTGTCTCTCTGCCCCTCCCCTGCTCATGCTCTGTCTCTCTCTCTCTCTCTCTCTCTCTCACAACTAAATAAACAGTAAAAAAATAAAGTAAAATATTCTGATTAAAGTATGTTTCCTTTTCTGATAGAAGCCTATTTAAAATGTATGTTACAAAAAAAAATCATAAAGCCTGGAATTGTATGCTTTGAAAGTGTTTGGAAATGGGTGATATATATATATATATATATATATATATATATATATATGTATATATATATATATATTTTTTTTTTTAATCATGAAATACAAAAGTTGTGGGCTAGTTCCTAAGAAATGATTCATGTGAATTTGTTAAAAAAGAAAGAGAGAGAGACATGATATTTCCAAATGTATTCTGCTTGTTATAAAGGTATATGCAGTCTCCTTATAAGCTGTGAGAACATACGATTTGCAGCAGAAACTCTTCCGTATTTTTGTTCTTATATCATCTGGTACATGGTAAGCATTCATTTTCTATTTTTAAAAGAATGAATAGAATTTATCAGGCTCTCTCTCCCACAGAAGGTATCTCTCCCAATCTGCTAAGGAACAGTGAGAGATTAAACAGGAAAGGAAAGAATGGTTCTGTAACAACACATCATTTTCTTGTTGCCAAACTGCCCGCTGGATGATCCGCTCACTGCAGGAATTCAAAAGAAATTAAAGCACAAACTTTGACCAGCAGCATTTCTTGCCATACATACAACCTTTGCCCCAGGAGTAACGTCAAGCTGTAGCCAGTTAATTTGTGCTTTGTTATCAGGTTGTCCCTGTGCTGAACAGAAATTCCAAGCAGCTAGGCTTTAACTGAAAACGAACTAAGGGGAGGGGCTGCCTGAGAAAAACGTAATGTGGGATGATTAAACAGAAAATGTTGCTTGTAGTTTTCTTCACCAGGAAGAACGGCTCTGCAATTCATCTCCTTGAAGAGGTGAACTCTTAATGAGCAAATGATTAGCATGAATCCTAGACTAGACCTAACGTGTTCTGGACCAAATTAACACAGGCTTGGAACCCTCTCCTACTGAGGCAGAAATCCAGGTTCCTGTCTAACAGCAGAGGGGTTATGGAACGTTCTCAGGGTAGGTGCCTCCAGCCCTCCATGGACGGAGACTGGATAGGCTTGCAAGTCTGTTCAGGACTGAGTCCTGTTCGTGATTATTGAGCAACACATTGATTCTCAACTCCGTCTATTAAGTCATCTCCAGAACTTGTTTGTTTATATCATCCTTATAGTCTGACCTAAAACTTCAGACACTTAGTATCCAGCTAAAAAAATATTCCTAGGCTGTTTGCATATGATGTCTCTAGGATCATGTGATGACAAAAATCTGTAATAATACATACCTTTCAAAAAAGCCAGACTTATGGCAAAGACTTCATGTTGATGGTGGGTGAATAGCTTGAATTTCTTAGAAAGTTTTTCTACCTTCCGAATTGTACACCTGGTGTCAGATACAAACTAACATGTCAGATACAAACTAATATGAAATGTGAAATGGTAAAATCTGCCTTTTTATCAAGGTGTGGATGCAAGTTGGGGAGACCTTATGCCATCAAAATTTTCTAAGGAGGTTGCATAATATAATTGGGTATTTCTAAGGGCAGATGGCTGAGAGGCTCAGCATTTCAAATTGCTTTAATGACTGGTAATGTGTCATAGATAATGAAGATGATTTCAGCACTGCCTAGTAGTGGCATAATTTAGGGCACAGACTCACAATTGGACAAAAATCCTGAAATAGGCTCATGGTCAGTTCAAATAAAAAAATCGCGGACTTTCACACGGTCACGTAATGTCTTGTCTCCCATTTCAACATCAGGGATTCCTAAATTTTTGCTTACCTCTATGTTTTAGATGACACTGTGAGCGGTTGGTGTCCCGATGCCATCTGGCACATAAGAGCGAACGTGGATCCATTACCATATGGTGTAATGCTAGCAGAACAAAGAATGGTTTCATTTCTTCGTAACTTGCTGACGCAAGTAAAGCCAAGGCTGATGCTTCGCAAAGTTCTTCATACTGGTGAGTCTGATATTGGGGGATGACCCTCTAAGTCCTGGGGATAGTCCTCAGGAAGATTTGAGCACCCACTCTTTTGTGGGGGAGGGTAAGATCACTGCATCTTTGTATCTGTTATTTTCGTTGGTGGTCGTATTCATTTTCTCTTGCTGCAAAAATTCCCACAAACTCAGTGACGTAAAACAATATTCATTTGATTGGTTGTTTCTCATCTCCACGGGTCCTGTGGGTCAGAGGCCTGGACACAGCTGGTTCCAGTGCAGCCAGCTGTGGCTCAGCTGGTTTCTCTACTTAGGATCCCACAAGACTGAAATCAAGGTGATGGGAGGGCTGCAATCCTTTTGGAAGGCTCCGGGGGAGGATCTGTGCCAGCACATTTGGGTTGTGGGTGGGATTCTGCTGCCTCAGTATTTGAGAGCTGCTGGCCGGCTGTCAGCCAGGGGCAGCCCTTAGCGTCTAGGAATCTCTCTTCCGCTATTGTGCACGGTCCCTTCACATCTCAGAACCACAGTGGCGACGTGTCAAGCCCTTCTCACGCTTGGGATCTCTCTGATCTTTCTTTCTCCCGAGTCTCTCTGACTCTAGCTAGGGAAAGCTCTCTGCGCTGTAAGGGCTCAGGTGATAAGGCTGGGTCCACCTGCACAGTTCAGGTCTACCTGCCTGCCTGCGTTCTGTGTACCTTGAAGTTCTTAACGTTAACCTACCTGCAAGTCCTCTTGCCATGTGAGGTAACGCGTTCTGTGCTCTAGGGACTGGGGCACCGTCATTGGGAAGCCATTATTCCGGCCACCGCCGCAATGATCAGGATCAATAGTTTACATTGACCGTAGCTTTAAAAGTTTACTTTTACCTCTCACAGTCTCTGTCTCACTCCTTCATTTAGAACCCTGGAGTAAAACCTGGAAAAAAAAAAAAAAAGCAAGAGCTTTTCTGTCTCGTTCTATAAGTTTATTCTCTTACAGTTTCCTCATCGACACAATTTAGGCATTTGTTATCAAATCTGGAATCTGAGAATCAAGCTCCCTGTGAAATAACGAACAATTCAAGGCCAAGAAAACTATAAAGTTAATGAGATCAAATAAGAATGCCACTGGACATGGAAACAATTCCTGTATTACAGCCATTGTTACAGTTATTAGCGTTTTAAAAACTACAAATTTAGTAAAGGCTGCCATATTTGCAAGAACAACCAGGAGTTAATTATCTATAGGCATGAAATTTGGGTGCCGATTAAACTCCTATTCATAGTTTATTTCAGTGTCCATAGAACCTCACTTCTAGAAATGAGTATAGGGCCAGGTTAAGCGTATTTACGGTGATACAACCTTGCTTGGAAGGATACCAGTGACATTGGGACACTGGGATGCTGGCATTTTGTTTTTTTTCAAGCTATGCTTTGTGCTAATTAGGGTGTGCAGGCTTTCTACTTCTCTTTGGTAATTTATATTTTTCTAGAAAACTGTCCCTATCATACAAGTTTTCAAGATTCTTGGTAATTTTGAAATGTTCTGTTACAACTTAAAGGATTAAAACTATCTTTTCTGTTGTTGTTTTTAAGTGTGTATTTATTTATTTTTGAGAGAGACAGCATAAGCCCGGGAGGACAGACAGAGACGGAGACAGAGAATCTGAAGCAGGCTCCAGGCTCCGAGCTGTCAGCTCAGAGCCCATGGGCGCGGCTCAAACCCAGGAACTGTGAGATCATGACCTGAGCCGAAGTCGGATGCTTAACTGACTGAGACACCCAGGCACCCCCAGAATTAAAAATATCTTGATTTGGGGCACCCTGGACAGCTCAGTTGGTTAAGTTGGTTAAGAGCCAACTTTTTATCTTGGCTCAGGTCTTGATCTCAGTGCTCATGAGATAGAGCCCTGTATGAGGCTCTGCACTAACAGTTACAGAGCCTGCTTGGAGTTAATTCTCTCTCTCTCCCTCTCTCTCTCCCCCTCCTCCACTAGTGTTAGCTCTCTCTCTCTCTCTCTCTCTTTCAAAATAAATAAATACGCTTAAAAAATATTTTGATTTGTAGAGACATTTATTTACTTGTGTTTCATTTTGAACTTATTTGTTGTTCTTATTACCACTTAATGTTCTTTTCTTTAACATATTCACAAAAGTATTTCATTAGTGTTTTAAGTGATGCATGGGTTTGCTTTAATTCATTCTTTTTTTTTTTTTTTTTGGTATGCTTATTATCATTTCGGGGTTTTATCTTTACTTCTTACCATTGCTTTACTTGGGTTCATTTTGTTACTTCTTTTGTAGTATATTCTGTAGAAATATCAATTTATTTAATCTGTAGTGTTTTTAAGAAGTTATTTGATGTGTGTAAATTCTCCTCCAAGGGCCATATACAGCCTTTATCCCACTGGCTTTGATATAGAGTATTTTTTCACATTATTAAATATTATGCAATTTTCATTTTGTTTTCCTGCTCAACTCATTAATTACTGACACGGGAAAAATCTTAGGGATATGGAGTTAGGAGGGAAGAGGTTGTTTTCTTTTTTTTTTTCTTTTTTTTTTTTTAACGTTTATTTATTTTTGAGACAGAGAGAGAGCATGAACGGGGGAGGGGCAGAGAGAGGGAGACACAGAATCTGAAACAGGCTCCAAGCTCTGAGCTGTCAGCACAGAGCCCGACGCGGGGCTCGAACTCACGGACCACGAGATCCTGACCTGAGCCAAAGTCGGCCGCTTAACCGACTGAGCCACCCGGGCGCCCCAGAGGTTGTTTTCTTGTTGATTTCTAGTTTTATTTTGTGTAATGTAGCCATCTTGGTACTAATAGTGTGGAATTTGTTGAGACTTCCTTTGTGTCTAGAGCAGTCTTTGTGAATCGTCTTTGTGTATCTGAGAAGAATGTACATTCCCTGTTTCTAGGGATGCAAAGTTCTATTACAAATCGTTACAGCAAATTTGTTCATTATTTTGTTCAAATCTTCTACATCCTTGCTTTTTTTGGCTACTCGATCTGTCAGTATATGACAGATATGCACTATGATTATGGATTTGTCTGTTTCTCCTTGTGTTTCTATCAGGTTTTGCTTTATATATATGTCTTAAGCTTTATTTGGGTTCATTCCAGTTCAAAAATTTCTATCATTATTACATTTTTCCATTTATTGATATATAAGATGTCTCTCTGTGTTCCTTGGATTCTGTTTTGTCAGATTTAATATCATTATACCTTCTCCTTTTTTTTAGTATTTGACTGGTTTGCACTTTTTTCCATTCCCTTGTTTTCAGTCTCCCAGATTCCCCTCTCCTTCAGCTATGTGCATTTTATAAAAGCCTCTTTTTGCCTACTATTTTATATTCTGAGATTCTCTCAGAATGAACATTTGCTACAGTTATTAAGATCTTCAGTCTTATGTCTGGTGTCTTTTTTCCTGTGTTTTCAATGTATAGGAACAGCTTAGAGCTATTTCAGGTTGGGTTCGAGACCACCACAATAAAGCAAATATTGCAATAAAATGAGTTAAATGAATTTTTTGGTTTCCCAGTGTGTATAGAAGTTGTATTTACTCTATACGGTAGTGTAGTAGGTGTGAAATAACATTATGTCTGAAAAACCAATGTAGGTAGCTTAATTTAAAAAGACTTTATTGCTGGGGCGCCTGGGTTGCTCAGTTGGTTAGGCGTCCAACTCTTCGTTTTGGCTCCAGTCATGAGGCCATGAGGATGTTGTGTGTTAGCACTTCACCCACAGTAGAACTTCTTTGAGAATTGGAGTCCATTCTCTCAAACCCTGCTGCTGCTTGATCAACAAAGTTTATGTGATATTCTACATCCCTTGTTGTCATTTCAACAATCTTCACAGCGTTTTCCCCAGGAGGAGAGTCCATCTCAAGAAGCCACTTTCTTTGTTCACCCTTCAGAAGCACCTCCTCACCCATTAAAGTTTCATCATGAGGTTGTGGTAATTCAGGCTCATCTTGAGGCTCCACTTCTGGCTGTTTCCATTACATGCGCAATTCTTTCCTCCCCTGGAGTCATGAACCCCTCAAAGTTATCCATGCAGGCTGGGATCAACTGCTTCCAAAGTCCTGTTCATGTGGATATTTTGGCCTCTTCCTATGAATCATGAATGTTCTTCGTGGCATCTAGAATAGTGAATCCTTTCCAGAAGATTTTTAATTTACTTCATTAAGATCCACCAAAGGAATTACCATCTGTAGCAGCCTTATAAAATGTATTTCTTCAATAAGAAGATTTGAAAGTCAAAATGACCCCTTGGTCCTTGGACTGCAGAATGGATATTGTGTTAGCAGACATGAAAATAATATTTATCTCACCGTCCATCTCCACCAGCTCTGAGTAACCAAGTGCGTTGTCAACGAAAAGTAATATTTTGAATGGATCATTTTTTTCTGAGCATTAGATGATTACAGTGGGCTTAAGATATGCAGGAAACCAGCTCATAAGCAGATTTGCTGTCATCCAAGCTTTGATGTTCCTTTTCTAGAGCACAGGCAGAGTAGATTTTAGCATCATTCTTAAGGGCCTTATGATTTTTGGAATGGTGAATGAGCATTGGCTTCAACTTCAAGTCAGCAGCGGCATTAGCCCTAACAAGAGAGTCAGCCTGTCCTTTGAGGCCAGGCATTGACTTCTCTCCAGCTCTGAAAGTCCTGGATGGCATCTTCTTCTAATAGAAGGTTGTCTTGTCTATATTGAAATTCTTATGGCAACCACCTTCGTTAACTGTCTTAGCTAGATCTTCTGGATAACTTGCTGCAGCATCTCCATCAGCGTTCGATGATTTACCTTACACTTTGCTGATCGGAAGATGGCTTCTTTCCTTAATCCTCCTGAACCAACCTCCCCTAGCTTCAAACTTTCCTCCTGCGGCTTCCTCACCTCTCTCAGCATTCACAGAACTGAAGAGAGTTAGGGCCTTACTTTGGATGAGGCTTTGGCTTAAGGAAATGTTGGGGCTGGTTTGATCTTCTGTCCAGACCACTCAAAGTTTCTCCCTATCAGAAAAAGCCTGTTTCCCTTTCTTATCATTTGTGTGTTCACGGGCGTAGCACTTTTCACTTCCGTCAAGAAGTTTTCTTTGTGTTCATGACATGGCTGACTGGTTGGTGCAAGAGGCCCTGCTCTCAGTCTGTCTCAGCTTTCAACACGCCTTCCTCACTGAGCTTAATCATTTCTAGCTTTCGATTTCAAGTGAAAGATGTGTGATTCTTCTTTCATTTGAACACGTAGAGCCCACTGTTGGATGATTAATTGGCCTAGTTTCAATACTGTCGTGTCTCAGAGAATAGGGAAGGGAGAGAGAATGGGAGAATGGTTGGTCAGTGGAGCAGTCAGAACACACGCATTTATCAATCGATTCTGCCATCTTACGTGGGTACGGTTCGTGGTGCCCCAGAACAATTACAACAGTAACGTGAAAGATCAGAGCCGCTGATCATAAATCACCACAACAAATATAATAAGGAACAAGTTTGCCATGTTGCAAGAATCACCAAAACCCGACACAGAGACATGAAGTGAGCAAACGCTATTGGAAAAATGGCGCTGAAAGACTGGCCGGATCCAAGGTTGCCACAAACCTTGTAAAGCAAAACAAAACAAAACAAAACAAAACAAAACAAAACAAAACAAAACACAACAAAACACTGCAGCATCTGTAGAGTACAATAAAATGAGGTATGCCTGTAGTGTGCTTTGTCATTGTTTCCTTTTCTTCTCCATTGTGTTTTTGTTGAATTGTTCAAGATTTCTTTGTTCTACTTTTTCCTGTATTGGTTTAAAGCCATACTTTCAATTTTCATCCTCCTATTTTTACGTGTACGTTTTTTAAATGTTTATTTATTTTTGAGAGAGAGAGAGAGAGAGAGAGAAAGGATCTGCAGTGGGTTCTGCACTGAGAGCAGAGAGCCTGATGTGGGGCTCGAACTCATGAACCCCGAGATCATGACCTGAGTGGGAAGTTGGATGCTCAACTGACTGAGCCACCCAGGCGCCCCTTCACCTGTACATTTTTAACAAACATAAATAAACATGAGCATTTCGAATAAAGTCTGGTTACTTTCTCACCCTCTTAAGGATGTTAAAATTGTTAGAATGTTTTTACTCTGGATTCCCCTCGCTAACCACCACCCCCCTCAAAAAAAACAAAAACAGAAACCCACCATAGCCCATGCTATCATCTGGAATTTTAATGTCAACTAATTATTCAAATAGTTTTATTATTATTATTATTTGTTCAACTTACTACTCATATATTGTTTACCAGTACATTTTTTTTTTAACTCTATGTTGTTCCCTTTTGTGTTTACTTCTTTTCTTATTGGAAGAGTTTATTTCTGTGAGAGTCTACGGATGGCACAATTTCGAAGTGCTCAAACATATTAAAATACCTTCATTTAACTTTTACTCTTGCATTTTTACTGTGCCTTGAATTCTAGGCTCAAAGTTGTTTTCTACCAGGACCTAGAAATATTTTTCCACTGCTTTCTTACATTCTGTGGTACTGAGAAGCAGTCTGATGCCAGTCTCATTCTTATTTTTGAAGATAATCTTTCTTTTCTCTCTGGTGGATTTTGTGATTTTTTTTCCTTCTCTTTATAGTTGTGTTTGTGCTTATGGCATTTTGAGTGAGACTTTATATTTGTTTTCCTTCCTGGCCCTTAGTGAGCACTGTCAGCCTAAAGGCTCATGTTTTTTTCCTACTAGTTCTGGGAAATAATTGGCTATTATTTTTTTCCGAGCATTGCCTATCTTTCATGCTGTCTCCTGTTTGCTTCTAGAAAGATAATTATACGAATATCAAGTTTAGGGGGTTTTCTATTATTAATGTTTTAAATTTTCTTATGGCTTTTAATCTTTTTTCCCCCTCTTTTGTGCTACATTTAAAATACTTCTTCAGTCCAATCTTACAAGTGACTGATTTACTCTACAGCTGGGAGGACCATGCCCTGAGGTTTTATTTTAAGGATTTGGGTACACCGAATTGGGTTCATTTTAATCCTTGGTTCATGAACACTTTAACAGCATTGCTCTAGCCAATATATTTTTTTTAATTAAACAATAATACAGTGGACATATGTGAATATGACACCAAAGTAAGTTGTTAACAGAACTTAACGCAATAACTTACATATGCCCCTATGTTCCCTTTTTGTCTCTGTTCCTCTAACCCAACTGTCATAGGTTTTGTGTTTTTCATTTGGTTTTTAAGAATTTTTATAACACGCAGGGATATATGCCTAAAGTAAATGTTTTACTTTTGCCTATTTGTGTATCTTATTCAAAGGGTACTTGTGTACGAAATCTTCTGGGACTTTCTTTTCGTTCATTATTAAGATTCTGAGATTTGTCCATTTTGGTGATATGAAATCTGTAGTTTCTGTCAGTCAAAATCTGTTTTTTCTTGTTCATACTTACTGATGTTACTAGTAGTGGTTTTGGTAATTTTGTTTGTGAGTTAATTATTTGATCTGAACTGGGGTGAGTCCTTCAGGACTAACACATTGATTCAATCCAGTGTGATTCTCTTTTTCCTTAAACCTGGTTTTGGTCCATTTGGTAGTTTTTATTGTTGTTCTCGTCAACTTTATCCATTAATTTCTAACCGCCCCGTTTTTCTTTCCTCTTACTCTTTTTGGATTGAAATTTTTTTAACTTTTTTTTCTTCCTCAATTTTTTCTCTCATTCAAAATTACACATTCTATTTTTTTTTAATTAAAAAAAAATTTTTTTTTGAGAGAGACGGAGCGCGAGTGGGGCAGGGGCAGAGAGAGAGGGAGACACAGAATCCGAAACCCAAAAACTGTGAGGTCATGACCTGAACTGAATTTGAACACGTAACTGACTGAGCCACCCAGGCGCCCGTATACATTCTATTTTTAATCTCTTACTGGTAATTGAACTTTACAGTGCATATTTAACAGTAAAATGTAAAGCTAAACAATACTTTTATCTATATCCTAAATGATACATGAAATTTAGAACACTTTCCATCTGATTGTCTTCCCTCAGACTTACCTATTAGACCTTTTCATTATACTACTTCCTCTCTGGCTCCATGATACTTTGGCACTTTTCTGCTTCTAGCGAATTTCCTCAACTCTGGCCTCGGCTCCTGTGTTCCTATCCTGACTCCTGAGTTCTCCTGACTCAGATGCTAGCCTCAGAATCCCCCAGCCCCTGTTGGCCAGGCTGTGCACATGCTTCTTTCTCTGAGGGCTTCCTGAGAATGCTTCCACCTTTTCTAGGGCCAACAATACCTCCAATCCCCCCATAGCAATGTTGATTTCTGATCCATTGATTGTAAATCTTTTATTTCAATGATGATTCCACTCACATCTAAGACATCTAGTTAGTTCTTACAAAAACTTGCTCTTATTTCATAACCACTACTCTTGTTTGATAACCTACTGTTGGGACACCTGGGTGGCTTAGTCAGTTGAGCATCTGACTTTTGATTTCCCCTCAGGTCATGATCCCAGGGTCATGGGATCCAGCCCTGCATCGGGCTCTGCACTGGGCGAGGAGCCTGCTTAAGATTCTCTCTCTCTTTCCCTCTGCTTCTGCCCTGCCCCCGGCTCGCTTGTGCATGCACACGCATACTCTCTCTCTCTAAAAAAATTAAAAAAAAAATAACCTACTGTTAATTTTTCACACGTGCAATTATCTAATGTATCCTTTCCTCTGAAAATTGGTTGTTTACGTCTTACTGTATATAAGAAATGCTTCTAGGTGCTAGAGAATATAGCAGTAAATAAATACTCTGTCTTCACTAAGCAAATACTGCAGTGAATGAAAATAATGGCTAACCTTCATAGCAGGCTTCGTATGTGTCAGACCCTAGTCAAAGTTATATTTTCCACATTCTGTAAAAAAAACAAAAAGCTATGTCTATCTTTACTTACCATCTCCCTGGATACAAAACATACATATTACAAAAATTCCTTTTGGGCTGCTCCATTATTTCTAGTCTTTCCATTTTAAAGTCTTCCATAAGTAGACCTTGTTTTCTTTACTTCATGTGTGACATTTCTAGATGTTTGGTTGATGTTTTGCTGCTGTGTTTTTATTCTCTAAGAATGACTTCTGCCCTGTCCGTTATGGATTATGATAACCTCCTTATGATAATCTCCTTATAAGACCTCCTTGTAGCAACATTAACCCAAATCTCGAGAAGTTCAAGGGTTTTTTTTTGTTTGTTTCTTTTAATGTTTATTTTATTTTTGACAGAGAGAGAGAGAGAGAGAGAGAGAGAGAGAGAGAGAGAGACAGAGCATGAGCAGGCGAGGGGCAGAGAGAGAGGGAGACACAGAATCCCAAGCAGGCTCCAGGCTCTGAGCTGTCAGCACAGAGCCCGACCCGGGGCTTGAACCCATGAACTGTGAGATCATGACCTGAGTTGAAGTCGGGCGCTTAACAGACTGAGCCACCCAGGCACCCCGACAGGTTCGAGTTTTATGTGATTCTTAATTAAAGATCAAGTTTTAAATAACTAGATGGAATGTTACATAAAATCTGCCCTGCAAACACACACACACATACACACACACACACACACACACGTATTTACGCATATACAACAATAAATCTTTCTCTCTTTCTTTCTCTTTCTTTCTTTCTTTCTTTCTTTCTTTCTTTCTTTCTTTTCTTCTCTTCTCTTTTCTTTTTTCTTTTTTTTTTTTTTTAGCAATAAAGTCTTTTGAAAGCATTGGTCTCTTTTTACCACTGTGGCTTCCTGTTTGTTTCCTATTTTGAGGTACGTCTTTCTAATCCAAGGTGATACTCTTCTTTGGTTTTCAAGAATAAATATTTATTTAATCATGTTCTTCACTTTATGAGTTTTGTGAGAAAGGAGGAGATTCTATGCTATGCTTGACCGGCAGGTTAAGTCCAGTGTAGATATTCTGTGTCATTTTAGATCCCCTGAGAAAAATTTGCCTGTGTGTTATTAATAGTTTGTTTGTTTTTTTTTAATTAGAAGTCCCCCTCCACCTTTTTGGCATGCATTGACATCGGTTTACTAAAGCAGTTTCTTGTGTTGTTATAAGTAATAAGGTACAGTTTAGTAAGTAAAGCCACCGGAACACTTCATAACTAATTTTATATTTGGAGAGGAATCATAGCTGACGAAATTTTAAGATGGCTGTGCGCTGAGTCACAACTGCGACCATGTCACCACTCGCCACTATCAAGTCTTTGCAGCACAAATATCACTGTTCCTGCTTGGTTTTCGGTTCTGTTTATGTTATTTAAACCCTTGAACATCGACCCTGGTGTCATTGTAAAATGGACTTCACATCATCCTGTGGCTCCTCAAACATTTTTCGTGTCAAGCGAGCAGGAGGTGATCAAAATAATCTTATCACAGCTACCATTTGAGCCCAATTAAATGCCAGAAGCATAGAGAATGCCGATTCAAGGACCTCTATGCCAATTATTTTGTGATAGAATGAAGTCCACCCAGCACGGGCTTCGTCTGAAGTCGGGTGAATACCGGCAAATTCTTCACCGGAGCCCTAAGCACATTTTCATTTCCCTCACACAGATAATGGAAAATGTACGGACCCCCGGGGAGCACCACTTGTTATTTTCTGCTCCTTCTTTACCTGAAGATGCCTTTCCATGAATTTCTGCTCAGAATAGGAACCTCCAGTTCACTAAGTAGCCACCTCATAGCCGCGCATTATTCCAACTGTGCAAGCAACAGCTGTGAACAAGAGAAATGCGTTTCATCACAGAGCTTATGGAGCTCAATATGTTAGTTCTGTTTATTCAAAAGACCACCTGTGTTTCTGGGGGAAATTGGAGACGTTCCAAAGGAGAATGAAGACACAACAGACAGTAATGAAACCTTCAGAGTTGTAAGGCGAGGCATCGTAGCTTTGGGTTAAAAACAATGTGACAGTCCTGTGGGAAGCTCGATTTCTAATATCTATAGCAGAGCATTTTGTTGGGTTTTTTTGGTTAGAATATTAATTAGCAAGTAGATGGCTGAAATTCCCAGCTCCTGTTTCTCACCTACAGAAAGGATACAAAGTCATGGCTATCACTGGAGGAAAAAAGTTACGTTGGTACTTGAGAGGAAGTGCTCCTAGTGGTCCATCTTTGGAAGCGATGCTTTTCCATGTTTCCGTTAACATTGGCGGAGGTTGTTTTATTGACCCTCAACTTCATATTTGTGTTCTTGTCTCTCTTGTATAGATAATTCCTATGCCTCCTTCAAGCCGTGGAGGGAAATTGAGTTGCATCGGGGCTCTTCAGCAAACTTTTCCCATCAATAATTTTGTTGTCACCATGATGGTTTCTGACGTAAGAGGAGACCACCAGAGGGAAAGGTGGGGCCGTGAATGCGTGGGTGAATAATGCACTGTGATACCTGGTGTTATAATACAAGCTGCTGCAGACCAGGAAGGGCAGACTTTGCCTGACAGGATGTCTGAATTGAGTATAGCCTCAGGATAAGAAAAATGCAAGTAGCTCCTTCCTCCTCCTTCCGGGTTGTGTCCGGGATGAGACTGTTTGAAAGATACCCTTCCAGGGGCGCCCGGGGGGCCGAGTCGGTTAAGCCTCCGACTTCAGCTCAGGTCATGACCTCACGGTTCATGAGTTCGAGCCCCACGTCGGGCTCTGTGCTGACAGCTCAGAGCCTGGAACCTGCTATGGATTCTGTGCCTCCCACTCTCCTGCCCCTCCCTTGCTCTCTCTCTCTCTCAAAAATAAACATTAAAAAAAAAATTTAAAAAAAAGAAAGATACCCTGCCATAATCCCACAGAGATGCTCTGGGCGAATGTTGCCTTTATTGTCGGTGGATCTTTCTCCGACTTTCTCCTGCCCCACTCAGAGTTCTACAGCAATGCTGAGGGCGTGCCTGCACCCCTGCACCCCCATGCCTGCACCCCTGCACCCCCGTGCATCTACTCGAGCCTGCTGTTGTACTAACTTTTTTCGGGTTGTTTGTTTACATGAACTCTAAGTGCAACGTAGAATCCCCAGAGAAGCTTCACGTTACTTTACATTCGAGAAAACGGCTACCTGGGACTGAGGTGATTTACAAGTTTCTTGTTTTGAGCACTTCCAGAACACTCTTGGTCTGGTTTTCCTAGCACTGTTATGAAAGCATCGATCTATTGTAGGGAGGAGAAAACTTTCCAGATAACAGGCCATGCTCTCTGCTCAAGTTCTTTTTTTTCTTTCCTCACACATCCTCTACAGCATTTCTTGCAGAACTCATGAACCTTTTGTTGTTGTTGTCGTTGTTCTAAAATGAGGTTTGGTGAAGGTTCAGGTGGTGAAAGGAGGTATTAGATGTACATGTGTGTTCTTCCAGGCTCCTTCTTGCCGGAAGCCGGCAGAACATCGAAGAAAACAGAATATAGCCTCGGCGGAATATGGTAGTGGAAGGCAGAGGTCAGACGCACACAGGATTAGAGCGCAGTGCAGAAAAGAAGTGTGAAACATGCACGGTGGCAAGCCGGAGCTCTCGGTTTCTGCAATGTGTTATACGTATGTGTATATACACATGTGTTTTCTTCTCTGGCTTCCCTCCTACACTTGCACTTGCAGTATGAAATGCTTGATGGTGCCAGAGACACGCGGCCACACAATGAGTATTTGTGTTGCTTGCATTCTGTGCTGGGGCAGCTGAGCTTTCCACTTGTGACTAGTTAACTGGTAGCGAAAAGCAAATGCCCGGACTTGCCTGGGAGAAATTTCCCAATTGTTCCTCTTGCCACGGGTCTACCCGAGCGCGGGTCTGTAAGGCGAGATCTGGGCTGGGAAGGCAGCCCCCGTTCCAAGGTCCCACCACGGAAGCCCCTCTCAGACGAGCATCCGGCACCTGGTACAGGAAATCAAATGCCCTTCGTTATTTTCTCCCTCTTCTGTCTTCACTAGTGTGACCGCGTGAGTTACTGAAAAATTAATTGGGGTCCTATCCTTTTTGCTGCCCTATACCCTTTCACAAATGGAATGAGAAGATAACTTCGTTCTCCCTTTTAAGCAAAAGTAACACAAGCCGTGCGACTCCAAGGGTGGTCTGGGGACCAGTAGCATTAGCACCCCCTAGGAGTCTGTTAGAAATGTATATTCTTTGGCCCTACCTCAGGCCTGCTGAATCAGAGTCCCTGAGGTGGGGCCCAGCAATCTGTGCTCTGATAAATTCTCCGGGTGAGTTTTGGGCACCCAAAGTTTGAGAAGGAGTGGGGAGAGAGGAGACGAACTTTGGGTTTTGAGCTCATTCAAGTGTATCTTCCTGGATTATTCCCAGGGAGAGGAGGCCACTTGGCAACTGGCGCCCATTTGCACGGAATGCCCCCCCCCCCCATAGGTGGCAGAGACTTTGAGGAGATGCTCTGGGGATGCCTGGAGACTGATCACCAAATGTGTGGCCTTGAGAGTGGCAGTGAAGACCCTGGCTTATGAGTTTGGCTTGGAAAGTACAGATGCTGCCACCAGAGCCATCCAAATATTTGTATGCCATGTGAGCATGGGCAATGAGCATCTGGGGGAGGGGACCATCAATAATAGAAGGCCAGAGGTCCTTCTCCAGGGTTCCTGGACTGTGTCAGCCCAGGGCTCTCAGATAATCCCAGGAAAGTAGGGACATCAGTTGGGATTTTCTTCCAATTTTGGCTCGTATGGAACAAGCACAATTTAGTTCAGTTTCAAAAACTAATAAAACATATACTTGAGCCTACCATAGAAACCATTCATATACTCAACAGTAGGAAGAATCATATTTGAGAAGGCATGTCCAGTATGGGAATGTCTCCCTCCCTCCCCTTTTTTGGTAAAAATGGGCATCCTTATATTTGGCATCCTTTCTGAACTACCCCATAGGAAGTGTTTAGTGAATTCTTTCTGGTTAAACTAGCTGGCAAAAGGGAAAGCGTGTATTGCTTTTATTTGTTTCTATATGAAAATTGTCTTTTGAAAGCACTTGTGGAGGATAAAAGAAAACAAAAGCGGCATGGCTGATTGGTTTAAGGTTGACCTGTAGAAACCCCTGTGTGCTGTCGTGGAAAGAAGGCAGGGCTTGGAGACTTGGCTTTGATTCCCTGTTCGGCCACTGACTAGCTCTGTGACCTCAGGTAGGGCTATTTTATTTTTCTATGGTTTGGTTTCATCATAATCTTGTAAGGCTTCGTTTTATCAAGATCCATATAGCTCACTCTTTGTCATCATAGAGGTTTCTTTCCGCCTAGACATCACCTGCTGAGAACTTCCATTTGCTTTACAGTTCATTTTGTTCTATTATTTTTGAGAGATAGAGCATGAGTGAGCAAGGGGCAGAGGGAGAGAAACAGAATTCCATGCAGGCTCCACATTGTCAGCGTAGATGCCAAAGCAGGACTGGAGGTCACTCCAAGCGAGGCTGGAGCTCACCCAACGCGGGGCTGGAACTCACAAACCATGAGATCGCGACCTAAGCCAAAGTCGGATCCTTAACCGATTGAGCCACCCAGGTGCCCCTGACCTCCGCATTTAAAATGTCCCCCATTCCCAGTGCCATTGTATCATCTTGTTCCGCTCGATTTCCTTCTTGGCACTCACCTGGATATTGTGTTGTTTGTTTATACAATGGCTTGCTTGCTGCCTGTTTCCCTCCTAGAAAGTAAGCTCCGTGAGATCAGGAACCTTACACGTCTTGTTCATCCATGACCAGAAGAGTGCTTGGCAACAGTAGGCATGCCTACATATTTGTTGAATGAATGAATGAATGACCTGTAAAATGGTTACAACAACACAGACCTTCTGATAATTTTGTGGCAATTAGCTCACCTAATCTAGGTGGACGCACACATGTGTCACTGCAGAGGTCACACGGCAGTGTGGTTGAGAACTTTGGCTTTGGAGTTAGAAAGACCCGGGTTTGATCCCTGGTTCTGCTATGGACCAGTAACAGTAACCCGGGTCAAGCAGCTTGACTCCTGTTGGCCTGCGTCTTGTCTGCAAAACAGACTAGGAGCACTTCCTCAGGGGCCTGATCTGAGCATTAAAATAAAGCAATGTAGATGAAGGCTTAGGAAGTAGTAGCTGGGTGAGTGAGTGAGTGAGTGAGTGTGAATGGAACTCAGGAAAGTACTTTGACAAAGGCCCAAGCCTGTAGCAACACAAAATGTTATTATTCATATGATTAAGAATAAGCCCCAAAGAGCTTTTTTTGTATGAGGTCTTCATGCCTGTCTCCTGCTGGCAGGAAACATACCCAGCGAGGGTCCGAAGAGGTGTCACGGCATGTACTGGGAAACATGGCCGGACACACCTTTCCCAGCGTCATTTTCCTGGGTAAACATTGACTGCAACCCAGCTCACATGGGGAGAAAAGAACAACCTCAGACTTGACATGAGTGCATGTCAAGCGACCTCTATCCTGGTTCTGGTCCTGTCACTAACAAGCTTTCTAATTCTGGCAAGGAATAACCTCGAGATGCCAGGTTATTTATCTTCAAAATGAGAATGAAGGCCCAGGGTTGGATGATCTTGAAAGCTTATCTCAGTTGTGAGCACGCCATGGACTTATTGACTTTCTTACAGCTTATCTATAAGGATTTTGATTTCCTGAACCCCATTCTAACCATGACATGGACAATCACGAGTTAGCACCTCCCCTAAAAACACCGGCGCCTCTCAGGTCTTCATGCCCTATGCCATGACTTTTCTTAAGATCTCTTATGGAGGCGGGGGGTGGGGGCGCGCCTGGGTGGCTCAGTTGGTTGAGCGTCCCACTTCGGCTCAGGTCATGATCTCACGGTTCGGGAGTTCGAGCCCCACGTCGGGCCCTGTGCTGACGGCTCAGAGCCTGGAGCCTGCTTCGGATTCTGTGTCTCCCTCTCTCTCTGCTTGTCCCCTGCTCACACTCTGACTCTCTTTCTAAAAAATAAACTTAAAAAAAAAGAAGATGTCTTATGGAGGGGCGCCTGGGTGTCTCAGTCAACTGAGCATAGAACTCTCGATTTTGGCTCAGGTCATGGTCTCCTGGTTCGTAGGATTGAGCTCCACATCCAGCCCCACATTGGGCTCTGTACTGACAGCACAGAGCCTGCTTTGAATTCTCTCCTTTCCTCTCTCTATGCCCCACCCTAGCTTGTGCACACATGTGCACACGGTCTCTCTCTAAATAAATAACTTTTTTCAAAAAGATGTCTTGTTGAAATTGTACATTGTCAGTATTGAAGCTACCATAATTCAGTTTCCAGTTTTACTAATACTGGGAGGACACTGAAATATTGACATTTGTGAAAAGGACAAAGAAGGGTTGTCCTTTTTCTTTTGATAAATGAAGGTTAATTTTATTCCATTTTAATAATTTTAAAGTATATATAAAATATACATTAAAATTTTTTAATATATATAATTCATAAAATATAAATATCAAATGTTTATATTGTAGGAATATTATAAATTTCTAAGGAAATTTATAAATACATTTATATGTAAATATATAACTAAAATGTATAAATATGTAAAACGTATATATGTGTGTGTGTGTATATATATATATATATATATATATTCTGTAAAAGGAATGATAATAACTAGGAAGTAAGAGTGAGGGGCACCTGCCCAAATGGACTTAGCATCAACCCTTAAGTCAGTTTCCAATGCTTCAGTACTATCTGAATGGAATGAAATGAAGTTAAAAGAGTGCATAGAACATGTCTTATAACATAAATTTTTGAAAAGGAGAAACTTTGAAAGGATCTCTCTAAGCTCCCCATCTGCCTGACTGTTTTCAACTCAGAAGTGCTCTGCCTGAAAGGCTTCCTGGCCGACCATTAGCCCTCCTGGCAACGGATGGAGAAATCCTATGGAGTCCAGGGCACACTGAGGCTTCTGGAACGGGCCTCTGGCCCTCCTAAGCTGCAAGTCTCAGCTCCTGGTTTGGCTGATGCCCTCCTCTGAGAGCGCTTAAACCAGGTTTACTCTTAAGCCCATAACAATACCAAGACTCTCCATGGCTTCGTGGAAACAGATTAGTTACTTTCTTGAAGCGATTTTCCCTTCCAGTCATCCAGTTCTACAATTGCCTGAATCACATAAATCGGTACCCAGAACACAATCCCAATTTATGTATACAAGCCTATCTCTTCGCCTACATCGGAATTTCTTGTATTTCGTTTTGGTCTTTCCGTTCACGTCAAAAGTTACTATATTTTATTTTTACCCCCTACCACCAGAACCTTCTGTTTAGGATCATAAGGGGTGGAGGAGGGGGGGGAAACTCTTGAAAAGCAGGTTGATGAAGTGATCGTATCTGTAAAGAGCCAGCATAATGTTCCGTGTCGCGTGGGTACCCAATGTTAATGTGTACTGATGGGCGCCAAGGTGATGGAGGTCTTTTTAAAAAATGAGATAGGAGACTCAACAGAGCATTTTAATGCAGTCTCATCTCTCACTCATGCTCAATTATTAGGACTACATTCACTACTGTTTTTAAAAATGTGCATGCAAATGGCATCATTAGTCTATAATTAATGCTGCTTGTCCCCGGGAGCTCTGGTGTGGCCTCTGGGTGATGTGAAGGACACTGTCTGTGTTGGCTGCCCTGTGTTCTCGCTACTGTTATTTACTGTGTGCGGAGAGCACGGGCATTACGTGGGCTTCTGTTCCCTGTCATGCTTCAGTGCTCCCTTCCGGTGAGCAGGCAATAAAGTCAAATTTAAAGGAATCCTGCTCTTCCAAAGAGGTCAAAATAAGGGCTCAGAGAGCATTTTATACTTTCCTTGTGCATATCAGATGCCTTGCTAAGTGCCTTCCTGTATAGAATTGAATCAGGGCTGTTGTCCATTTGGGGGAAAAAGTGTCCATCCACAAACAAAGGCTCACACTTGTTAGCATATGATTTTGCATATGATTTGCATGTTAATGGTCTAATGTCAAAACATACAGTTATCTACCTGTCCCTGTTCCTTCCCCTTTATTGTCAAGATGGGCTGATTAGTCTTATTAAAATTAACTCTTGGGTTTCACCAGCCTCAATTGCAGCAAAATGAAAAGCTGCTACAATGACACGAGATGTTGTAAATTGTTCTGATTCTACTGGAAGATCTGTCATGTTGTTGGCAATAAGCTTAAGTGAAGAAGTCAGTTGCATGGGTGAAATTTTCAGTTTGTGAGATGGGAGATTGATTGTTATTTATCTTGGTCTCCAAGCCCAGGAAGATTTTTCTTTCTCGTTGCCCTGAAGCTCCAAACAACAGCTATTTGAATGTTCTGTCACTTATCCCTTCCAAATGGATTTATTCTAAACAAACAAATAAACAAATAAGTCTGTGATCACATGTATCAGAGGGGCTCCTATTCTTATGCAAGGAAATATTTCAGATGCTTAGGAATAAAAGGAACAAAATGCAGTACATATCAGGTAGAAAATTTTAATGAAGAGCATATTTGTCCAAAGATGGCATCCCAGACATCATTTTGATGGGTGAAATGAAGGTTTGTTAGTGAAAGGTATTTTCCTCAAATTAGTAGCAGAGAGAGACGCTGCGTCTGGAAATACTTGCTAATAAGGGTGAGATGTTTGATTTCAGAGTCCAATTAATTCAGAAGTGATGTAGCTCTCTGGTCTAGTTAGATCTGGTACATACAACCACACACACACACACACACACACACACACACACGCTCCTCTCCGATAATTTAAAGAATTGTTCAGAGAAAATGGCAATGTTTGTGTACTATTGCTAAGAGATTTAATGTTACTGTTAAGTATAAGCACTCTGCAGAAACACAAAGAGGTGGAATGAAGTCCCTTCCCTCAATTCAACTATGATCTAGCTGAGGTGACAAGTCTAATTCATATGAAAACGTTGCTAAATTCTACAGACCACAAATGCCTAAGAGTCACAGGAATGAAGTCATGGTGTTAGGGAAGTTCTTCATGAGTCTCAGGAGACAGCCAAGATGATTGTATTATCATCCATTTATCCATTTACTCAGCTAGTATTTATTAAGGACCTAGGTATTAGGCACTAGGCCCGGTGCTGGATATAAAGCAATGAGTGGGGCACATTTCCGATTTCCTGATTCAATGATAAGTAATAAATCCTTTAAATTGCATAGTATGGAAGGATTTATGGAACTCTTCTTGTGTTTGATATTTAACCCCATAATCGGCACAACCTTACGATGATGGTATTTGTTACCCCTATTTTTGATGAAAGTACTTGCAGAGAGGGGAATGAGTGTTTCAAGTCTCACAGAAATCAGGCAGCTGAGGCAGACTTGAACTCTTGTCTTCCGGTTTCAGGCCCTCTACCAACTCAAAGCATACCAGACTAGAATAATCTAACTGGAGTGAAGGTTTCATGTATAGGAAAATTAGGAAAGGTATCTAGGGAATTTGCTAAGACTAAGACTGCACAAGCTCTTCAAGGGTAGGCCAAGAAATTTGACAGCGGGAACCAGTAAAGTTTGAATGAAGAAATCTTAGTAAAGAGAGCAATACCTTAATTAAATGAATCTTACGATGGAAATGCAGAGTAGCACACGATGGGGAAACTGTTGGCAACAGATTAGCCACTATCCCACCACAAAGTGACAACCCAGTTTACCCCAACATTGATTAAGCAGAGCTGACTTTCTGGCTAGACATTGCCAGAGAATGGGAAAAAGGGGCAAATATGAGAATGCTTATTACAAAATAATTGGCATATTGATGACTGCTTGGTTATGAAATTAGGGAAAAAAGAAAGAATAAAGTTGGTGTCTACCATACACAAATATAAATTCAGAATGAATTAAAGACCCAAATATGGGACCTGAAACCATAAAAATCCTAGAAAAGAACAAAGGCAGTAACTTCTTTGACATGAGTCTCAGCAACTTCTTTCTAGATATGTCTCCTAAGGCAAGGGAAACCAAAACAAAAATAAAACTATTAGGACTATGTCAAGATAAAAAGTTTCTGCCCAGTGAAAGGAGCAATCGACAAAACTAAAAGGCAGCCTATAGAAGGGGAGAAGATATTTTTGCAAATGACATATCTGATAAAGATCCAAAATGTCCAACATCTATGAAGAACTTATAAAACTCACACCGAAAAAAACAAACAATCCAATTAAAAACCGGGCAGAGGCCATGAACAGACATTTCTCCAAAGAAGTCTTCCAGATGGCCAACAGACCCATGAAATGATGCTCATCGTCACTCATCATCAGGGAAACACAAATCAAAACTACAATGAGATATCACCTCACACCTATCAGAACGGTTAAAGTCAGAAACACCAGAAATAATGAGTTGACGAGGATGTGGAGAAAGAGGAACGCTCTTGCACCGTTGGTGGGAATGCCCGCTGGTGCAGCCACTGTGGAAGACAATACAGAGGTTCCTCAAAAAGTTAAAAATAGAACTACCTTATGATTCAACAGTCACACCTCCGCGTATTTTCCCAGAGAATACAAAAACACTAAATCAAAGGGATACATGCACCCCTAAGGTTATAGCAGCAGTATTTACAATAGCCAAAATATGGAAGCAGCCCAAGTGTTCATCGATTGATAAATGGATAAAGGAGATGTGGTATAGACATACGATGGAATGTTGTTCAGCCATAATAAAGAATGAAACCTTGCCATTTGCAACAACATGGATGGAGCTAGAGAGTATAGTGCTAAGTGAAATAAGTCAGGCAGAGAAAGAGAAATACCCTATGATCTCACACGTGTGGAATTTAAGACACAAAACAAGTAAAGGGGAAAATAATAAGAGAGAGAAATCAAGAAACAGGCTTTTAACTATAGAGAATAAACTGATGGTTACCAACGGGGAGGCAGGTGGGGGGCTGGGTGAAATAGGTGACGGGAACTGAGGAGTGCCCTTGTCATGAGGAGCACAGGGTGATGTACGGAAGTGTTGAATCCCTATAGTGTGCACCTTAGACTAATACTACACTGTATGTTAACCGCCTTAAATTAAAATAAAAACTTAAAAAAATAAAGTTGGTGTCCAGATTTGGAACTTGAAAAATTGAGAATCAGAGTTGTCCTGATTCCAATAAAAGAAAAAAAACAAAACAAAACAAAACAAAAAAACAGAAAAAGTAGGAACAATTGGGAAGAATCTTATCTCAGGGGAGATGATAAGTTTTGGAGTGTGGAGAAGGACATGATATTGTAATAATCAGTAGATAAGACACTGTCGTCAGCTGATGTTGAAGCCTGGGCTTCAGGGGAGAGGGTTAGAAATATGGATTTGAGAAACTTTTTCAGAGAGAACATCATTTCCACAGCAGCAACCTTGCTGTTAGGAGGGATCTATAGGAAACATGGAGGGTGACATGAGCAGAGGGCTAAGAACTGAACATTGTCCAAACAACCTGGCTTCTTGGTGACTAATTTTCCTTTTTTTGATTGATCCTCAATCTTTCAGAAGTGCCAACTTAGCTGTAGTTATGCCTCTGAGAGCTTCAGGCAGCTAGTGAATAGGATCTTGGATGGAGGGATGACTATGCGCAGTAACATTTCTCCTGGGTCATCCTGGGCTTACCTCTGGACCAGAAGTGCTTTTATGAAGAGCCAGGCGGTAGCATCAGACACGCCCTGATAATGTTAGATAGGATGCGTGTGGTCTAAAAAGAAATAAAAATTTGATCTTTGGCCCCAGCTCCTGTCACAGATATCCTAAATTGTTTGAAATCCCTTGAGTGATAACAGTGTTTATATGTGCTGATGAGATGGCTCCTGGCTGGGACCCCTAGATAGCTTCTGGATGAGGACTGGTCACCAGAAAGACCGAGCTGTGATTAGAAGTTTGCAAATTTTAGCACCTTGTCCATCTCTGGGGAGAAGAGGAGAATTCAGTACCAATGGCCAATGAAGATTGAGTTCAATACCGATGGCCAATGATTTGATTAATCATGCTATGTAATGAAACCTCCATAAAAACTCCTGAACAGTAGGGTTTGAGAATCAGAGAATTAATTGGTGTTTTGTAAAGATACCATGGATGTGGTGTCTGGGGAGAGGGGAAAAACAAAACAAAACAAAACTTCTCTGTAGGCCTGGAGGGTGTGGAGTTGATAAATAAAATTCATTAGTTCCAGGAATTCACCATTCTCGGCTCTCTGTCCTGACCAATGGAAGTGTTTATCTGGCTCTTGGACATGAATGTCACCTTCCTGGAGCCCTATGTCAACAAATAAATGCTGCAGAGAACTCACAGAGAATGGTGATGAGAACATTATCAAAAATCTCTGCTAGTAGGTTCTAGTAAAATATGGGGTGGCAGAAACCCACTCTGAGGGTAAGGGATGAATCTCCAGTTTGAAGATATGGAGACCAGGGAGGCGATCACTTGTCTGAAAAGCACTGGCAGAAAAGACAGAAGCTACGTGGTCATGTGGTCTGTGGGCATCCTCAGCTTGGCGGACTGGTACTTGGGCATCCTCTGTGGGGAGTCCTGTAATCCCGCCTCAAGTATGTGATTGAGAGCAATATTGTAAGTTTTATTGCTATGAAATGACTTGGTCCAGCATGGGAAATCAATCCCAATTAGGGATGTTAAGAGGTATGGAGGAAACCAGGAAGGTGTACCAAGATTTTTAACAAGAGTAAAAAAAAAAAAAAAAGAAAGAAAGAAAAGAAAAGAAAGATTTATAAGCTTGTAACATGGCAAACTTCAATTTCAACCCACAGGATTTTTATGCATGTGGGGAGGACATGGGGATTGTCCAAATGAAACTGTTCATTTTACATGGAAGCTGAGGAGGCTTTTCTGGATCTCAGACCAGTTATCAGGAAGGGCAGGGACAGAGCCTTGGGACCTCAGTTCTCGACTCATTTCCTCCCCGCTGCCGTCCTGATTTTGTATGTGGCCACCAGGCTTTAGGCCTATTTTCTCACAAACTTGCCACGTTATGCTTTCTGTCATGGTGTTTCTTACGCTTTTCTACGCTTTGTCTCGCTTCTCTGTGTTACATGCTCTCCTTCCTTTGAGATGTATTATAATGCCATCTCCCCCATGAAGACTTCCTTGAAGACCCTCGCTACCAGTCCTCTCCCCCACTGAGCTCTTACAGAGCATTGACTCGTCCTTGTATTGTCCTTACACGGGCCACTCCGAATGTCCGGACAGTCTGTGGGCACTGTCGGAAGGAATGTGCCCTATACGCATTTACTCTATTCATAGGATCTATCACAACTTTCCATATGGTCTTTATTCCTCTCTCTCTCTCTCTCTGTCTCTCTCTCTCTCTCCCTCTGATGGAAGGGATATTTTTGATCTACTTGGCTTAAAGATTTTAACACCAGCAAACTAGAGGGAACGTATTCCTCCCCTGTATGTGTCTTCCTGGACCACTGCCCACATAGATCTGTGTTATAGAAAGTTTAGTATCTTTGGGTAACGATAACAGGAAGTGAAGAGTAAATATCAGCAGTTTGAATTGAAGACTGAAGTTAATGTAAAACCTAATTCTCAGGGACTTCCTCGAGACAGAGGGTGTGACTTAAGTTAATATACTTCTCATAAAAGGCACTCCTGAAATGGAAAGGCTTTTGCTCCTGCATAACACACTTTATTGACTCTTCTGTGGGCTACATTCACAGAAAACTGGATTAGGACTGAAAAATTCAGAGGGCTTAATTCACGGGAGTGTTTCAATACTAGAAACAACCTTTTGTTGAGGAAGAACGTTATTGAACTCATGTGGTTTTAGGAGGCACCGACAAGGCTCTCTGCCCACCCAGCCCTCCATCCTGCAAAATACCATTTCTCAACTTGACTCTTAATAATACAAATGGTATTAAAAGTTGTAATCGTTTCAGAAGGCCTAAAACTTTACATGGAAAATCATACAGAAAACTTATACTTAATATCCACACGTGACTTAAGTTAAAGCTGCTTTAAGATAAAAGGTAGAAGGGGAGCCTGGGTGACTTAGTCGGCTGAGCCTCCGACTTTGGCTCAGGTCATGCTCTCGTGGTCCATGAGTTCGAGCCTCACGTCGGGCTCTGTGCTGACAGCTCAGAGCCTGGAGCCTGCTTTGGAGTCTGTGTCTCCCCCCCTCTCTCTCTGCAAATCCCCTGCTCACACTCTGTCTCTCTTTCTGTCTCTGTCTCTCTCAAAAATAAACATTAAAAAAATGAAAGCCTTTTAATTAAAAAAAAAAAAAAGAAAAAGATAGAGGGTAGGAGGTCTGTGACTCTGAAAGGTGGTGGAGGAGGAAGAAGCATTATGTAAAGAAGATGGGATGGGTGAGCCCTGCCGAAAGCTCCAGAGAAAATTCAATGCACTTGACGCCATTGCCCTGCTTAGTGAGATATGCCAAGGATGAGATAAGGATTCTCTGTCTCCAACTCTCACATGCCAGTTTCTTACAAAAAGCAAATACACGTGCTCCACAGAAACTCTTTGTAAAACTGGGCCCAATTAATTTGCTCTGAAAGTGTTCCCCAATACAAGGTCCAGGTCTTGAGACTATAACCTGATTTTTATCCGTGTGAGTGAAAACATGTTTTCCAGTTCATAAAGTTAATTTCTGAATCGCTTAAGAGTGATGCACCAAGTAAACTCTTGAAGATCAAAGTGACAAGGACTCCTTTTCTTATTTCCAGAGTCAGTAAAGGGTTTAAAGTCTTATAGATACCTAAGGACTCGAAAGGTAAGAACGAAGTTCCATTGTCACATCTTACTCCACGCTGAATGGCGTCATTGAAATACTCCGCTAATGTGAGAGCTGTTTCGCAGTTCAGCCACCTCCAGATAGGAGTAGGAAGCAGGACAAAGGCCAGATACAGGAGGGCCACGTGGAAAGACACACAAAGCCACTCCAGGACTCTTATTAATTTCAGCCATCTCTGTTCAGAAATTTTGTGACGTGACAACAATCTTGACCACCCGTGAAGCTCGGATCCCTCTGGGAGTAGGGCCATGACATCTCCCCGACTTGACAAGCTCAAGGAGTGTTCTAGGCAGATCCCTCATATTAATGTTTTTGTAACAATTAAATTAAAAAAAAAAGATATAAAATAGAGAAAACTCATTCTCAAAGGCAAGCTTCGTTTCTTTTAAAAAAATGTCCAAATTTCTCTCTCTCTTATTTCCTTTGCTTCCAGCCAGTGTTCTTGGTCATATTTTGAATAGCTGTTGCATAGATTTTTTTTTTTGCCAAAAAAAAAAAAAAAAAAATCAGAACCACCTTATTCTTTCTCTGAGCGGGCTTTGCACATTTTGTCTACCCCCTGGCGCAGAATTGCTTTGAAGAGCATAGTGGTAGGACTTCCTCTCCTTCTTTGCCTGGTGGGTGCTTCAGCCCTTAAACCTGCCCCCCAGCCGAGCCTCCCGCTAAAGGAGTTATCCCCCCTCCAACCCCACCTCTTTCCTCCGTGGTTGACTACGATGGGAAAAAATAGGCGTACGAGGCATTTTGCATTCTCTGGATGTACCACACAGTAATTCTGCTGTCTGAAAACTCTGTAATGTCAATAATTGATGCACTTGAGAAGTGGTAATTAAATTAGTTAATTATGCTGGTAAAATTACATGCAATTATGTGACTGCAGGGTATGTTTAGTAAATTAGGCTTTCCCATACTTGCTACATATTGTGGTGCCAATTTTGTTCCTTGATGATTAGGTAGCTTTTGATACTTCTTAATTGATTTAATACCTGGATCTTCATTAGCCCTTGATTGCTATGCTATGTATGTCTGACATTTTTTCTCTCTGATATTTTACTGAGATGGTACATCAGGGGAAAATAACATGTACATGCTTGGGAATGATACATGTACATGTGTGAATATATTCACACGTTTTTCATTGAAAATGTTGAGATGTTGAAGTATCACCTCCCCCCATCGCCCTCCCACCTTCTGAGAAATAGCTAATCCTAAATGTTGACTCAGGTAGAATCTAGGGGCTTAACTCTTCTTGGACACTCTTAAAAACAAACAAGAAAAAAAAAGGCAGGGTTTAATTATTTTGCTTCTGAAATATCAATACAAATAGTACTAAGCAGTAATAGAAACAGAACACCAAAATTTTTAGGAAAGTTCATCATTTTATGTCTTGACACAGAAGATTTAAATAAGATCCTCTATCCATGAGGAGTCAACTGAAAGGTTACACTTAATAGAAATTGCAAAGCTGTCATTTGACCTTTAGAGGGTTATAGTCCATTACGGGCTTCTTACTTGCATTAGTACATCTCGATGGAGGAACGAGAGTGAAGGGGACCATCAGTGCTGTGGGTGGAGCTCATGGACGGAGCTTCTTGGTTCAAGATTTCGAATGGCCAAGAGTGAAAAGGAAGTCTGGGAATTGCTTGGTTGACTCCCCACACGCAGGTGAAGGAATGAAGATCCCACTGAATGCTTTGCGGGTGTTCTCGCAGTGAAGGAGGCCAGTGGTTGGGTCCAGAATTCAGGTCTTCTCCCCCTCTGGCCGGTTGTAATACACCATTTACGATCACTGCATATTTCTATTTTTGTCAATTTCTTGTCTGTCACTCTACACCTTTGTGTTGCTTTTACTCAGACAGAGACTAGGCATTTTTTTTTTTCAGAAGAGCTCCTTCTTTAACCATAACCTGAGGGTCAGGAGACAACTTGAGTTATTTAGAAGAAAGCATATCGATTGTGATGATTTATCTGTATTGGGGAAGTAGAAATTTAGTCTCTCCTGTTTGCTTGTTTCTTAGGAAGTTGACACAACTGCCAGCATCTGTTGTATATCCCACCCATAATGTGCCAACGAGACACCCCTAATGCAGAAGAAGTTTCTGGAGAGGGAAATAGTCTTACTGGAGCTGGAAGGAATGGGAAGATTTGCACATTACTGGGGGCTTCTGTCGTCCCTTTGAAGCTAGACAGATGGGCAGACATAAAGCCCGTGCTGGTGCTAAGTAAGATTCCATGATTATGTAGAAAACGTCATTTCTGAAATAGATAAGCAGAGACCACTCATTACATTCTTTGCAGTTTTTTTTTCTTTTTCTTTTCTTTTCTTTTTTGACCTTTTCTTTCCTTCAGTAGATGAGAAGGAATATTGAAAATAAATAATAATAATTTTCATTTATATAATGCTGTGCACTTCCTTCATCTGTGTGGATTTTTATATACATCCTGTGGTGACAGAAAACAAGAATGAATTAGTCCCATTCCATATATTCTTTTTAATCTAACCCAGAAATTTAGCCAGATTTCAATAGTAAATGCATGAATAGAATCAACCAACCTCTTGAGTAAGGATAAGTGATATGATTTCAGGCTCTTTTTTTTAATTTTTAAAAAATGTTTATTTATTTTTGAGAGGTGGGGAGGGGCAGAGAGAGAGGGAGACACAGAATCGGAAGCAGGCTCCAGGCTCCGAGATGTCAGCCCAGAGCCCGGGGCTGGAACTCACGAACCGTGAGATCATGACCTGAGCTGAAGTTGGACGCTTAGCCAACTGAGCCACCCAGGCACCCCTATGAATTCAAACTCTTAATGAAACTGCCTCGGATCTCTCCCAAGAAGTTTTCCCTAATTCCCTCCAGGCTGCAGGAAATAGTCTCATAATAGCTGTGTGTTTCCCTGTCACTGCATTTCTGCTTTGTTTTATGTTTATTTGGTCACAGGTACACACAAGACTCTAGATAGTAAAATTCTTGACTGAGGGTGTTTTGGTTGATTTGCCTTCTTATCATTAACCTTAAGCCCAATGCCTTATCCTATGCTCAATGCCCGGTCCATAGTTGTTGAAGGACGAATAAGTGAATATTGGCCTAAAATCAACATTCTTATCATCCGGTGACATTTAAACTCTTACCTCTGCACTTTCTCCTTAACAGGTGCAAATATCTATTAGGACTACCCAAGGTGTTTTTGTTGAACTTATTACCACAGGTTCTAGATGTTTGAGTACACTTCTCTATTTTTTTTTTTTTTTTAAAAAGCTATTACTGGAATGCCTGGGTGGCATGTGGTGCCCAGTTGAGCATGTGGCTTCGGCTCGGGTCATGATCTCACAGTTTGGGGGTTCGAGCCCTGCATCGGCCTCTGTGCTGACAGCTCGGAACCTGGAGCCTGCTTCGAATTCTGTGTCTCCCTCTCTCTCTGTCCCTCTCCCACTTGCTCTCTCTCTCTCTCTCTCTCTCTCTCAAAAATAAGCATTTAAAAAAGCTATTACCTACTAGAATATAAACTGAAAATGCTCTTGGTCATTAGGTTGAAAACTTTGAGTTTACTAACTTAAAAGGACCTTTACTCTTCTGGTTCTATCAGCTCCAAAGGGTACATGATCCTTAATATACTTATAAAATACATTCTAGTCTCACACAAGCATTGGTTTAAAACACCAAATGTATTTAAAAATTTTTTTCTATATCTTATGAGAATAACTTCTATGTATCTTTTTCAAATTTTTTGTTTAACATTTATTTATTTTGAGAAGAGACAGAGCATGAACGGGGGAGGAGAGAGAAAGAAGGAGACACAGAATCTGAAACAGGCTTCAGGCTCTGAGCTGTCAGCACAGAGCCCGATGCAGGGCTCGAACTCACGGACGCTGAGATCATGACCTGAGCCGAAGTGGGACGCTCGATCGACTGAGCCACCCAGGCGCCCCTCTATGTATCTATTTTAATGTCTTCCAATTAAACTAACGTGGATACAGGTGGAAGACAAGTAAACCAAAGAAACCTTTGCCAATTCTTACAGATAACGTAAGGGTTGGGAAGCAGGAAGTATCATGGAGGAAAAAGGAGAACGTTAGGGGATTAGAGACGACACTAGCAGAGTATTGATAGAAATCCTGCCGCTTCCCATTAGCCCTGCCAAGAAGCAGGCAATAACACCACCTGTCTGTTTGGCAGCCACAGGTACCGATGCATGGCTCAGGTTTTTTTCTCTCCAGATTTCAAGATTTAGATGGGAGACCCAGCGAGTTAAATCCACAGGTCAAACAAAATGTCATGAAGTGAAAATCACCATCAGCATAGTGTGTGGGGAGGAGAGGCAACCAGGAGCTCTCTCCAGGCACCCTTGTGGGTTTCAAAAGGGCTTCTTGCTGAAAACCTTTTCTTGGCCCCTGGGCTTCAGCAGAGCCAGCAAGCTATCCTGTGAGCTGGCGTGCTGCCATTAGAGCAGATGGCTGGCAGCGTAGACAGCAAAGAGACCATGTAGGAGCATCACAAGTGAGTACCGAGGGCGAGATCTCTAGGTACAAGTCTGCAGTCTGTCTGTCCATTAGTTAGCTCCGAGCTCCTGAACAAGGTGGGGAGAGGGAATTTTCTGTCTAGATCTTTGGCTATTACTCACTTCAGGCAGAAATGCTAGCATTTCTTATTTGTGTGCTAGTATTAAGTTTGCTGATGTGTGTGTGGGGGGGGGGAGGATATTGCAAGAGGGCGATGGAAAAGATAGAGATATTCTTAACAAAACCATCAATGTTTCTAGTTTGCTTGTCCTCTCCAGTTTATTCTGAGCACTTCTGTCAAAGTCATCTCCTGAGGCATGGCGTGGATCGTCTCTCCTGCTCTGCAAAAGTTCTTATGAACATGATGATGATGATCATTGTCATGGCCATGATTTTGAGAATGATGATGATATTGATGATGATAGTGGTAGTGTTAGACACTTACTATGTGTATACTTTTCTTACTTCAGAGGCAATCAGGGCTCAGAATCTGACTTCCTTCGAAAGGTCACATAGCTGTTAAGCGTCAGAGCTGAGATCCGTACCTCTATCTGTCCGACACTAGAGTAAGAGCCAAAACAACTGTGCTCATTATTTGCAAATAGAAGCAAATTCATGCAAATATTCTTTGCAATTTCTTGGTTCTCACCAATGTATAATTTAATAAAATAAAAACTCTTAATTTAGCTCAATGTTCGGTTTGAAAGATTTTTTTTAGTTTTGATGTGTTTCCCTGTCTTTCAACTTATTGAGAGAAGGTTTGTTCCGAGAAACTGGGTTCAAGTTAATGAGGGCCAGTTAAATCACATGCCCTTAGCCAAGTACTGGATGAACTCTCTATAACATGGTGGAATAGGTTGGCATAAAGGAAGCATTTCTTACCTATTTCAGGAAACTGCCAGAGAGTCTGTTTTTAATCAGGTAGAATTTCTGTTTTCTATGATTTTTTGTTTGGCATCAAATAAGAAAGAAGGAACAAAGATCAGTTGGTTTGTTTCTTCTAGAGGCTCATTGAGGCTCCAGCGCGTATCTTTGCCATCCCTGAAACTCTTTTTTTGAAAAAGGTGTTAACGATTCTATCTTCCTCATCTGTACCCTGAATGTCTTTTAGTAGCTTCTTATTTCCAGGAAAGAAAGGAAATTTCTTCCCATACTTGAATGGAATTACTCTCTGTCAGTTAGCTATTGCTGCATAAGAAATAACACAGCAATCTAAGCGACTTACAAAATAAACTTTCCTTGTCCCCAGCGGAGGGTAGACAGGGTTTGGCTTCTGTCACAGATATCGGCTCCCATTTGTCTCTTACGCTCTAGGTGGAGTCAGTGGTTAGCTTGGGCAAGTACTTTATTTTATTAGTTCTCTTAACAGTGGCAGAAATGCAAAAAGACAGCCCGACCACTGAAACCTTTTTAAAAGCCTTTGATCCTATCACTTCCATTAACATTCCATCTGTAAAAGCAGGTCCCACGATCAAACCCCAAATGAGGAAGTACCTGCTGCTTCTTTCTTTGGGTGCAGGGAAGGAAATGCAGTCCCCATGGCAAGAAGGAATGATAAAGGAAAGGGTGAGGAATTGGTGCCATCAGTCCAGTTTCTTTTCACTTGGCACCGTATGCCCTCATGCAGTCTGGCTTGATCCGATCATGTGCCGAGATGGTTATATTCCTTCTATCGGACATTTTATTACTATTTCCGCAAAATTGCAAGGCTCAGCTTTTGTGTCTGCTCACAGTCCATTGTTAACATGTTTTGGATGGCATTTTCCTCTTTCGGGGCCATCTGATAAAACCCTTTTCCAGGAAGTACTTAATCACCATGGAAATTGCACTGTTCTCTCAGTGCGTGATGAGGCCCTCTGCTCCAGCTCTCTGGATTCTAAGCGCTGTGAGTTCTATAGCCATGGATAAAACATGCCCTTTCGGTGTGAAGAACTTTTTGATTGAAATTGATCTACCAACGGCTCCTCTTTGGGGCAGAAACGTGAACAGCCTCATACTTCCTGCAAAATACACTCAGGTCTTCCCTGGCTGCGTCACCTCAAGGTTTTGCTTTGTAATCAGTTTCCCAACCACTGTTTGTGCTGTCATTTTTTTTTATTAAGGATCAAATGAGATGTTGGTGGGGGAAGGGCAGGGAATGCAAACTTGTGTGTATATACGTACCTTGTGTGTATGTATGATTGAGTAGAGCATATTCATTTTATTCTACGATTAAACAGAATATTTACCTTTTTCCATAAAGATGAAATATTAGTCTGTGTTTATGTTACATTTTAGAGTGATTACACACACACACACACACACACACACACACACACACACACGTTTATGACCACTGCTTATGTTTCCACAAATGCGTGTTTAAAATTCCACATTTGAGGACCTGCGAGAAAAGTTATACTTTAAGATCTCTGTGCACATCTTATTTTCATGTTAACCAGGCAGAACAGGCTGATTCAGATCTTTGGGAGCATGAGAGCACTTAATCTGTTACCATTGCTTTGCATCATATCATGTTCTAGACTTCTTCGGAGCAATCTTTATTTATTTTTGGAGCTCACAGATTGCATTTCAACGAGTCAGGAATATTTTCCAGCTTATTTTAGTGAACTTACGCATATTTTGCCCAAATGGAGAAAAAAAATACGCTATTTTCCAAAGAGTTGCTATTAGTGCTATTCTAGTGCTAGACTGTCATGTGACTTGATCACCCCAAGGATAAAGAAATTCACCTGTCTGGTTCTGTATATGCACATGAAGGACATGCCAAAATAGCACATTGCTTTTCTTTTCTTTTTAATGTTTATTTATTTTTGAGAGATTGAGAGACAGGGCGCGAGCAGGGGAGGGGCAGAGAGAGGGAGACACAGAATCCGAAGCAGGCTCCAGGCTCCGAGCTGTCAACACAGAGCCCCAGGCGGGGCTCAAACTCACGGACGGCAAGATCACGACCTGAGCCGAAGTCGGCCGCTTAACTGACTGAGCCACCCAGGAGCCCCAAAATAGCACATTTCTATTGGTTAGAGGAATCACAGAGAAGCTCTCACTGAAGCCTTTTGTTAACTGGACTCCTGATACCGAAATACTTTGTCTTCTTAGATAATCCTTCTTTGTCGAGCCCTTGAGTAAGCCCCTGTGCATTACTTCATCTTTAAGAGCTACTTAGGGTGATAAATACACGTATTTGACTCAAAGCTTGCACAGCCAGTGATGATGGGGTTAGTTGCCTGATTATTTGTGGTTATTTGTGTTGCACCTGTGGATTACAAGATTGGGAGTCTGTTTCATTACAAACACGTGCCATACATTTTTAGCAACTCACTGAACACAGGTGTCTCCTGATGATCTACTTGATTAACATAGTGACCCAAATTAAAACAGAATAAATAAACCCTACTATATCTACTTTCGCTTCCCATACCTATTTCCGTTGTCATATCCGTGGGCACTATTGAAGGTCGAGTGAAATGGTTGGTTACCACCTCATTTTGATTTAGCAGAACCTGAAATCATTACAGAGTCCTCCCAGTACCAGGCATCATTCCTGGTGCAAATAGTCTGTCGAATGAATAAATGAGTATATGACTGAGCATCTACACGTACGTACGAATACATTTCGTGTAAGTGGTTGCCACAAATACCACGATCATGGATACACCATCCCACTTTTATTTTTACTCTTATTTTAAACTCCTCTTTGCAGTTATGGTTCTCAAGTATTCAGAGACTGTTGGAAGCATCGTGCATCAGGAAGGAATAGAGATAAGGAAACGAAAAAGGACCAAATCTTTCAGCCCATTAATCAAACCCATAATTCCCTCTAAAGCAGGTAAAACAATGAATAGAGCCAAGGGAAAAAAAATTGCTCTATATTATGAGCGTATTTAGAAGCTAAAATCAGAGACTGTTGTCCCAGGGCACACTGGAGACATTTCTAAAAGGCAGAGAAATTTGAAGACCCTCATTAAGAAGATGTCGCCTGCAAGCTCAGATAAAACAGGAAAGAAAAATGTATCTGAAGTTCTAACGAAATGTAGCTCATATTCTTCCTCCTACTCTGTTTCTCTGAATGATTCTCTAAGTTACAATATGAGCAAAATGGGGCTGGAAATAGACAAAATGGGACTAGGGCTTTTTTTCCCCCACGTAATATCTTAATGGAATTGCTACTCCCTGCCTTCTGTGCAAAGATTATTTGGTTTTTCCATATAGTTAGGAAGGAAAATTTTAAGTTTCCAGTTATTGTACTTATTTTCAGTATATACCACCACTATGTTTCTAGACACTTCAGGTATTTAGGTACTAGAGTTTTTAGGGGATATACTTATTTGGTTGTGCCTTATCCAGTTGGATTGGGTACCATTAGAATTTGCACAGTTTGATGGAAATGATAGCTAAAATGTGAATGAGTGCCTCCTTTGTGGGTTACACTAAGCCTAGAAGCCAACAGCTATAGCAGTTAAACGTGTGCCAGTTCTCATAAAAAGAGCAGCCACAGGCACTGAAGTCTGCCTCGAACGCACAGGATCGGAAAAAGCCTCCGTGAGTCTCCTTCCCCGAAATCTGTATGCCTGCCTAACCCTTTACGAACACGCTGCCCTTCACCCCATTAACAGATGCATGCACCCACGCACATCCTATAGCCAAAATTAGAGAAGATTTTTGCGTTTTCTCCCTTTCCTCTTTCGCAAAAGTATCAGCTTCTTTTTTTCCCTTTTAACTACAATTCTGAAGAATTATACACCACTATTTGGAATTCTCCAAATCACCACATTTCAGATCTCAGAGAAGAGTCAGGCTTAGAATGATTTGCACTTTAAGCATGAAGGGTGACAGCCAAATGGTTCACGTACCTAATTAACCAGGTTAACTTCCAGTTTTTTTGTTAATTTCATTTTATTTTGTCGTTTACATCCAAGTTAGTTAGCATATAGTGCAACGATGATTTCAGGAGTAGATTCCTTAATGCCCCTTACCCGTTGAGCCCGTCTAACTTCCAGTTTTTTAGGCTCCTGAAACTGCAGCTCATTAAAAACCCAAACCAACCCAAAAAGACAAACACAAAACATGTTTTTTTTTCATCCAATTGATGAATGCAAAACCTTCATGAATTACCCAGACTTGACCATTCTCATGAGGGGAATGGTGAAAGGAGCCAGAAGCTCCTAATATTTTAGATCCTGTGCCTTGTCCAGCTTTGTCTCCGATGATGCAAGGTGATCCCTGGGCAACATCCAGTCATTCATTTTTTTATTGACTCAGTGAGCAGGTACCAGGTCCCGTGTTGGCTTTATAAAGACTACAGAATGAATCAAGGTAACATAAAGTCTTTCTCTTCAAGGAGTTCATCATGCAAGCATATAAAACTAAAAAATGATGTATATGTATATTATATGTAATATATTTGTTATAACATATCGTATCATATAATAACACAATGGAAGATGAGTTGTGGAAAGACAAAGGTGGAATCAGATCACTTAACCTGAGTTGTTGACAGGACTTCAGAGGAGGTGACAGTGGAGTCCCGGATGATAGTTGCCAACATGGTGGAGAGACATATTGTGTGAACAGCAAGAAGTTCATTAGGATTGGCCCATCAGGTACAGGGGACGTTAGATCTGGACCATCTGATAAGGTAGCCAGTACCACATGTGGCTATGTAAATGTACTAGAAGGAAATCAAATGAAAAATGTAGTTGCTCAGTAGCTGTGAACGGTTAGTGGGTACTGTGCTAGACTGTGTGGATGTAGAGAGTGATAGCAGAAAGTTCCATTGGCCAGTGTTGCTGTGGGCGTCAGGCAAGAAGTCGGGGTGGAGTTAGATTGGATGTACTGAACTCAGCGATGGAGCTGAAGCTGTGCGAGTGGACAGCTTCACCCAGAGAGTAAAGGGGGAGCAAGGAAGAGGAAGTCCTCTGGTGTGCACCACCATTTAGAGGTGAATCGGGGAAGAGATTGTGCCCGCAGATGAGCCCGTAAAAGGATGGTGAGAAGAATGGAAACTGGAAATCCTAGAGGTTCAGCAAGGGAGTGGAGATGTCCACAGCTGCTCAGGATGCCTGCAAATCTCATGAAAACCAAAAATTGACCTTGAGACCTAGAAAAGGGGAGGTCAACCATCCGTGCTATGAGTGAAGGTTGGTGAACAGGAGTCATGTGTGTGTGTGTGTGTGTGTGTGTGTGTGTGTGTGTGTGTGTTGGAGTAAATGTGGATCAAAGGTAGGTTGAAATACACATTGGACTGAACCGTGGTTCCAAAGTTGCATCCACCCGGCAGGCCCTCAGAAGCTCAAAGGGGCAAAAGTCGGATTCTCCCCTAGAGCCTCCAGGAGTGTGGCCCTGTTGCTCCCTTGATTTCTGACTCCTCCAAAAGGAGAGAGTCCACTTTGGAGAGCGTCCTCCAAAAGGGAGAATCAGCTTCTGTTGTTTCAGCCACCCCTTTTGTTTGAATTTGTTGCAGGAAACCAGTACATGGGCATTCTGGAGCCAGGGGAGTAAAGGACGGAGATATAAAGTTTTGACAAATGGTTGCAAACACAGACATTCTCACGGGACAGGCAGGTAAAGTAAATGGTTAAAAATGAAAATGCAAGTGGTAACAAACAAAAAAACAACGGTGAATTTGAGCTTCTATGTCCAGCCACCAAATCGACACACAGATTGTATTCCCCGTGCATTCCTCTTGCCCCCCACACTTCCCGGATTTGCCGTCCATATTTATTGCAATCTTTTCTGTCCTTCTTCCCATTGTCTCTTACGTATATAAGCCTAGATTTATGTTTAGCCGTTTTGGCTAACTTCACATGTCATGTTAAAATCCCTCTCATTCTTTCGACTTGAGAGCATGTGTTTCCTGTTAGCCCCTAAACCTGGTCAGATTTCTGGGCCCTGGGGAGAAATTCTAGCAGCTGCCGTGATTTTCCACTGCACGTTCAAGTCGTCTGAGCACACTTGGGTGTTCCGTGAACATCAGAGTCGTCTTGATCCGTCCCGATTCCTCTCCTCTGACCTGCCCACAGTAGCCGTCCCCAAATGTTACTTCTGTGAACATCACCCGCCTCTTTCCTCTATCGTTCATGAGAACTTTGGGATAACCCAACAAGCATGGTCTCAGCCCTTCTTCCTTCCACATTATGCTCTCTTCATGCCTTTACTACAGTGTTTTACTTTCATCTTCGAGCAACTAGTGATCTTTCTCTGTGTTACGGCTAATGTTCCCACTTCTTGAAATGGGACTGGACTTTTCCCCTCTTTCTGAATATCGGTGTTTTTCCCCCCAGCCTCCAGGTTTTCCTGAGATCCTAGTCACTCTCCATTTCCAGTCTGTCTTGTCCTTGGCCTGTATCATCCAGTGTCCTGTATTAGCCTCGGCCTCCTTCCGTGCTCTCTGACTGGCCACCTACATAATTTACAAAATTTCAGACAGCGAGCTTAAGAATACACTTACCATCTTTTCCTCCAAACCCCACTTCTGCCTAAGAATTCCCTGTTTGTGTAGATTCGTAACCCTGGAATCCGCTTCAAATCTGCCTTTTCCCTGAGCCACCCCCAGCTTTGGAGAATCAGGATAGATCACAGCGCTTTCCACATGGTAATTATTTACAGGACATTTTTAGTTCCTGAGATAGACACTGGAATAGAGGGAAGAACACTAGATCTGCCAGGGAAGACTTGAACCTGAACCGGGCTTTACCACTCAGGACTTCTCTGACCTCTGGCAAATCATTGAACTGCTTTTTGCCTTAGGGTCCCTATCTTTAAAAAGGTAATAGGAATATCTTTCTCAAAACATTGTTGGCGGGCGCCTGGGTGGCTCAGTTGGTTAAGCATCTGACTCTTGATTTCGCCTCAGGTCATGATCTCCAAGTTCATGAGTTCAAGCCCCACGTCAGGCTCTGCGCTGATGGCGTGGAGCCTGCTTGGGATTCTCTCTCTCCCTCTCTCTCTGCCCCAGCACACTTATGCTCTCTCTCTCTCTCTTAAAATAAATAAATAAACATTAAAAAAGTATTGTTGGGAAGATTCCAGAGGTTAATATGCATAAAAGTTCTATACAAACCCTATAAAGTGACACACTGTGATTTAATCTTTGAGACAACCAGCTTTTTTTTTTTTTTTTTTAATGTTTATTTGAGAGGGACAGAGAGAGAGAGAGTCAGAGCACAAGCTGGGGAGGGGCAGAGAGAGAGAGGGAGACACAGAATCTGAAACAGGCTCCAGGCTCTGAGCTGTCAGCACAGAGTCCCGCTCAGGGCTTGAACCCACAAACCATGAGATCATGACCTGAGCCAAAGTCAGATGCTTAACTGACTGAGCCACCCAGGCGCCCCTGAGATGACCAGCTTTGTAGTCCCATAGTTGTTCTCACTCTCAGAGAGAAGAGAGAGAGAGACAAAAAGTAGAACTAAATCAGTGTAGAACCTCGCCTTCGCAATAAGCAAACTATTCTCAGTGGGTCAAGCTCTGGACTGTCTGTAAACTGTTAGTTTTAATCCATATGAAATTGCTGTATTTAGCAGGTTTTTAAAGGCAATTCTCGGAAAATGCATTTGATCCAAACTAATAGTGGCAGTGCTTCCCTTTCGTGGCTCCAGGGGAGTCCAGACGTTGGAGGGGCATATGGCACCCTTGATGCTGCATTCGGCCATCTTTTGCTAATGATATTGGGGTGGAGGCAAATATTATGCCAACCTCCACTGCCGTGTCTTCATTACCAGCATTCCTGCCCATCAGGTCCCCTAGTTTCCTCTGTGTCCCACAGAGTGTGAGGGGTGAAGCACCTGGCCCGTACACTTTGGTTACTTGGTCTCATCAAAATACAAAACATACATAAGATAAAGCTATTTTATTATTGTCTTTATTAAGTTTGTTATCAACCCCATGATCTGCAAGGTTTGGCTGAGACTCAGAAGTCCTAAACTTGATGACTCGAGCTGATATTTTGTATAAATTGTGAAATCGGTTCTTTGCTGTTTCTTGGTCCTACGTGCTTAGGACTTAGGACTCAGAACTGTTGCGATTTCCTCTTAACGGACAACAGGTAAGTCCATCTTAAAAAAATCACTCTTCTGTAGTCTAATGAATATCAACAAAATAAAATGAGATCAAATATTTTTGATATGAAGAGTGTCCTGTTAGAATTACCTTTGGAAATGCCACTCTGCTTATATTTCTATCTCGAAATGCCACCCTGCTTATATTTCCACATTTGTGTGCGAAATATAAAGCCATAAAAAAGAATCCTGCTTTCAGATTGTGCATTGATATGTATATATGTGGACATGTGCATTCAAAGAAAGGATTTTTTTTTTTCAGTATGGAACGCTTTTTTTTAACAAGACATTACAGGTAACCTTGATGGTCCAATGTAAAGACACATAACCTCTTCAGATTCTGCATCTTCCTGACTCTCTACTCAATTAGGTGCCAAACACAAACTCTAATTCTTAGGCTCTTATGCAGTGTTTAATTGTACGGATTCCATAAAAAATCACTTAATATAAAGAAAACAAATACTCTCTTTTATTGCCACACTAAATACTTTTGCCAGCAAATGCTTTTGGGGGTTCTTTTTATTTATGGATTTTTCGCAATGCCAGAGAGCTTTTGTCTTTTTTAGTGCTTTATATTTATAGTTGTGGGATGATCATTTTCTGGTTGGTTTCACATTGAGCTCTTTTAGAACTAGTTGGAGTAGTAATAGTTTCACACAGTTTATACTTTCTCCCCCTGAGTCCTATGTTAAATCTTTTTCACTCTCTCAGTGACACTGCAGTATATTATGCTATACATTCTTAGGCTATTAACTTTGGGCATTGCTAATGATTTCTTCTTTATATATATACAGGACATAAAACATGTAAATGTTTCTTATTAAAACAAGAAAACTCAAAACACAATCAACCCTATCAGAAGAGAGAGAGAGAGAGAGAGAGCAAGAGAGCTGGAGAGATTTTTTTCCTTCTTCAAGTAAGATTGCAAGACTGAAACAGGTTTGTAAAATCCCAGTGTTGGAAAACAAAGTAAATTATAAAAGACCCCTAAAGGGAGTGATTTAGTTTTCTTAAAAAACAGCTTGTTTGGTATTCCATTCCTTATCACTTATCATTTTTTTTTTTAAGTAACACATTAGAAAAATCAACAATACCAACATAACAGGGTTTTGGTTTTGGTTTTGTTTTGTTTTGTTTTGTTTTTCTTGGCTAGAAGAAAATGCCTGAGTCTTTGTGAGAAGGCAGGAAGGAAAAAAAGGAAGGAACTTCAAAGTCACCTTGACCACATCATTGCCCGCAGATAAAGGAGCCCTGAGGAGTAAGTAGCTCCCTTTGTAAGTTCTACCAGCTCAAAGCCTCTGAGGATTCAACCTGAGGGTGATATGTATAAGATAGCTGGGAGAGGAGTACCCTTTGGGACGAAACCTAACATCAAAAGATTTAAGGGAGCAGGGTGATTCAGAAAGCCCCCCCTCCCACCCCCAATACAAGAAATGGACCTGATGAGGGGCGCCTGGTGGCTCAGCTGGTTAAGCGTCCCTTGGCTCAGGTCATGATCTCATGGCTTCGTGGGTTAGAGCCCGGCACGGGGCTCTCTGCTGTCATATCCGAGCCCGCTTTGAATCCTCTGGCCCCTCTCTCTCTCTGCTCCTCCCCACCCACATGCACTCTCTGCCTCAAAAATAAACATTTAAAAAAAAAAATGGGGCTGATGTCAGCAACAGCAACCAGCATTTGTGCCTCCACGTGGAGGGTTGCCTAAGCCCCAAAAGAAGTCTTTGGAAACCACTGGCCCCCTGGCTTACTTTGCAATTGGGCTTTCTTGATATGCCAGCTTATGCTTTCTTATGGATGCCGAGATGATTCCAAGAACACCTTTCACAGACGTTGCAACACCTAACTTGGCCGCTTTCAGGCCAAGCAGTCAATGGTTGAAGAATGGGAGAAGTAAGGATGGACGGGATGGAGGAGCGAGAACAAAGCTAAGTGGGAGAAGATGACGGGTCCCCTGTGAGGAGAATGAGAGGGGAGAGTAAACAGGGGAGGGAGCGGGGAGATCGGGAAAGAAAACTGCAGGAACAAGGGAGGTCAGATTTCACTAGAGCCTACCCCATGCCTGGAACTACAAAGCTCGCCGTATGGTACACAGAAAAACGAGACGAGGATTTCTTTTACTGAATGCACTAAGGGGGACTGAAGAAACGTATACAAAATATTTCCTGGGGTTGCCCCGGCAGCACGCGGACATCCACATGTGGCTGGGCTCTTCCCCGCCCTGATTTACCCCCCTCGGGGCAACGAAGCCAGAGCCGCCACTGCCGCCCAGTTCTCTGCCCTTACAGAGGTTCATCTGTTTCCAGAAAACGGTGTCCCTGAGGAGCAAGGTCAGCAGACAGGAAGTGAGGTCGGCAGACAGGAAGTGAGGTCAGCATCAGGTCTCCATGCCCGGAACAGGACCTCTGGCTTCACTAGAGGGTGACTGCTGGTCCAACCCCAGCGCTGCTCACTGAGCCGGGCAGATAGGCCCGGCCCAGAGCCACTGGATCAACTTACTGCCAGAATTTTGACACCAGGAGCCCCTCCTGGTGGACGCACGCTGGAGAGAAACAGATCAAAGCAACAAGCAAACAAACCCCGAAAACCAAAACCCAAAACGCCCTAATTGTTACATAACTTTTGTTTTCTTCTTTAAAGACATTTATTATAGCTCTTCAGAGTTCTTAAAATTCCCCAAGTGAAGGATCTGGTTTACTGGTGGAGATCTATGTCCCCAAATAAAACTGGACCCTTTCTGAAAAGCCACCTGTTCAAGGTTAACGCCGTGGTCTGTTTCCCTTCACTTTTTTGAACCCTCAGCGGAGAGCTCATCAGCGGATCTGTTGTCTCCTGGAAACCGGGAAGGAAAACAGTCAGTTCTGTTCTCTTCCCTGGGCCGGGGGAGTGAGCTATAATAAGGGAGCCTAAGAACACCCTGGAAGCCCACAGGCCGGAACACACAGGTTAGCACCGCCTGGCTGACCTGACTCACAGGTGCGCGGTTGCCAGGTAACGCTGGGGCCTCTGGGTTCTTTCCAAAGCCCAGCAGTGGGGCTGGGAGAGGTGTGGGCAAGGGCCCCGGGGTGGTTGTGGGGGCAGGGCAAGCGGAGAAGCGGAGTCACTCTCCGGGCAGCTGGTGGTGCAACTGCTTCTCACCTGCGTGGCCAGTGGAAACACGTCGGCTTTGGCCCCGAACGTTCTCCTTCCCCAGCAGCTTGTGCTGTGAAAGAGCCGCGATTCGCGGTGATCAGGCAGAAAGGAGGAGAGGACACAGAAAGCCCGCCAGTTTTCTTCTTCCGTGTGTACATCTACGTACATATACGTATACACGAAACACACCACCTGCCCTCTATAAAGTGATATTCTAAAACTTCTTCTCAATCCCGGGCAAGTTTGCGGAGAGCATTTTCACATATGTGAAGGGCAAAAGGACCCATGGACAGAGCTGTGGGGTGGTTGAAAACATCTGGAATCCAGCCCACGCTGTCGCTTCGCCTCCCGTGTTAGTTGGGAGTCACCTCTTTTGAGATTCATGGAGAAATTGCTCAAATCCCTATGTGTTGTGGGAGAACCAGGCATTCCTCTCGGTATTTTTAGGAATTCTTGAGGATTTACAACTAAATCCTCTAGGATTTACCTTCCAGGACCCCTAGCTCCTTCTTGCACAGATTTAATTCTGATCAGGAGTTCACACAGTCCCTTGCATGTGGTCTGCATAGAGAGCCTACCATTTCCTAAACCATTTATCTGGCAAATTTGTAAATCTGGGCCGCCTTTTTCCCAAATAATGCCAGATGCGAAAGGACCTGCGTGGTCCTAAGCTCATGTTGATTTGTCTTCTAGTGGGTAATAGTGGGTCACTTTGAGTACTCCTAGGGATCTGTGTTTTATTTCGCTTGAGCAAAAAAGCTTTTAGTGAATGGACAGGTGCACCATGACTGTGTGCCGTAGAATAGGAGGTGATCCTAGCCTGAGATTCATTTAAAAAGACAGGTCTGGTGTTTAAGTGCCAGCGTTTCTCAGAGTCTGCATCGGTGGGTGTGCTAGTGAGGTCCAGAGAGGGTTGAATATTCAGAATCAGCTGGCCTTTCCTGATAGGTGGCCTGTCTTTCCAGCTATGTCTTTACCAAGCATAGAGTGTGCTTCCCCCCCCCCCCCCGAAATATCCATCTGTTCCTGAATCTGTTTAGGGTGAAGAAAAGAGGAGGTATCTGATGAGATTCTAGGAAAGCTTAGAATTGGAGGTTGAAGCAGGCACAGCCAACCCACAATGTCACCACCTGGAATCAGGCAGGCAAATGGGGAGAGCATGCAGGCCAACCTTCCTAGCCCAGAGGCTACCATTCCACTTTATATGTTTGAGTCATTGTGAGGAGAGAAAGATTTATAGGCATTCTTTCAACACTTACTCCACAAGCATTTATTGAACACCTACCCTATTCTGAGCAGTGTATTCAGAGACCAGGACTGGAAACAAGTCATTTGTTCTCACTAGTCTGGAACACCGCTCTTTTTAACTGCCTGTAGATGACATTCTAAGTATCACTCTGTGTATTGATTAAATGCTTACACGTGTAAAGGATCTTACAGGGTTGATATTTGGGGGGGGGGGAGCCAAAAGCAAGCAAACTATTACATAGACAGTGCTCCAGACTGGGGAAAAGATAAGAGGCACTTACAAGAAGCTGATCTAACCTGTTGCCCTGGATTCTGATACCATAGGGTCTCAGCTTCAAACGTGTATTTAAAAGGATGTCTGTTTAAAAAAAACCACAAGTATTTGCATAGTGGTGTTAATAGTTCAGTAAATGTCATTTTTCCTGTTTGATCATAACCAGCTCCAGGATCTCACATGGGTAGGGATGCCTAGTTCATTAAGGAGATGCCATATTTGGCAGGTGAAAATGTGGTCTTTGGTACTAGTCATCACTCATGAAGTTATATCCGAAATGTGTGAATAAGGAAAATACAGCCCTTTTCAGAGCCTTTGGCACCCATCCAGAGGCTCATTCAATGCCACAGATGAAGAGCTTCTCTTTCTGAATGTGCCCCTCTCTTCAGGAGCCCCCCTTATCCCCCTGGAATGAGAAGACTTGGCATCAAATGCAGCTCCCAGAGCTTGGGAGGCTCCCGGAAAGAATTTTGTCATGTTGATTCTAGAACGGTGTTAGTTGACGTTTCAAAAGTCGAAACTCCTACAATGCTTTTTCATTCTTCTTCCAGAGAAGGCAGGCCAACCAAATAGATGTTGACCACCAGAAGATTCTCTGTTACAAGGGCAGTAGATATATTACATATGATTTATCAAACTGCTTATGATCAACCTTTTGGAAATTCTAACCGTTTCTTTTTTTAACTTGGAGAGCCATAGTCCAGTTTGCCTTGGATAAGTCCCAGTTTATTCTTGTTCTGGTGTAAATATCACTAGTGTGGGTCCCTTTTATTCTCCTATGTGTCCTAGTTTGAATGTATATGGTCGCCTTATTTTTAATCTGGATCCTAATCTCCCACCAGGTGACAATAACTCTTCCAGGATCATTCCAACTTTGTCTCTACATAGTTACGTGAATATGGAAAAGACATCTAATTTTCCTGTGGTTTCATGTGGTCCTTGAAATAACGGGGTTGTCTGGATAAATAGTATCTACTTCCTCCACAGTTCCAACGCTTGCAAAGAATGTTAATCGTATCAGTCAAATTACTCTGGTTACCTTTTGAGGAACCCTTTTTTGTCCTCTCCGAGTGAGTTGGGACAACTGGATTTTGGAGGATCTTTCATAATCCATAACGAGGTGGTGAAGATCCTTCATGCCATTTTAAAACGTTTGGGCTTCCTGCTACACCAAGGAAAGTGACGAGTGACCAGGTTTGCCAATAGGTGAATGATGTGACCAAATGTTGGCTGCAAAAAATGTGTTTTGTAGTAATGCAAGTGAGAGGATTTGAAGCCCATTGGAAGGCCAGCAAGAACTCTGAAGGCTTGTACCTCGGGATCAGGGAAGTTGTGAAACTAACATCTTCCTGAGTTGCGGTGGGAGCTTCTATTCTGAGTGAATTTGAATCAAGTTTCTATCTCCTTTACTCCAATCTCTCAAATCTAGGCTATTGGTATAGTATTTCCTTGGTTCTCATCTTTCAATATGGTTTTGTGTGTGCTATTAAAAAAAAAAAACAACAACACGGCATCCCAGGGCAAGACGTCTTTCAGTGATGAATCAAGTGATTCCCATGTGTTAGTTTATAAATTGTTAACTGCTTTGGGATTCAAAGGGATGAAAGATGCTTTATTTATTGTCCTTTGAGATGAAAGATGCATAATTTATAACATGAGGATTACTATTTTATTCACTCTTGTGACGCTGAAATCAGATTCTTTTCTAGTGATGGAATTGCAGAATCCCCTTTAATTTGTGGGCAAGTGGCTTATTAAAAGTTTCGGTGTTAGAGGGTCTGGCTATACAAAAGTGGGTGTTGTATGAAGGAAGCAGTATGACCCTTTTGCTGTTCCACAAAGGCTTCATTCTCCTGCTCATGAGCGTTAGTAAGATGTTAAACATGTGTTTGCAGGAAGGGCATGTAAAGATGTTGGCTCTGATGTGTGCTCATGCAGGCTTACGATGACATAATTAGGTATAGTCTGTGAAAGTATCTTAAAATATCACAGCTCTAGACCTTGCCTGGTCCTCTCTTCCAGTGGGCCTAGGACCTTTACATGGCATTATTGTACCTTTCCAGGTAATCACAAGTTTCCAGTATCCAAAAATATCAACAAGTATGTGCTTAGGAAAATGTCAGCTTCCTGGTTGATAGACCCTTTAGAAATCCCTCGGCTGGAAATCTTCCGTTTGCAACCTTGTAGGGAAGGCTAGGTTGACTTACTTGCTTTTAACTAAAAGGAAGGGCTCGCTTCTTGGCAGCCAGGTTTGGGACTGTTTCTCTAATTTAAAAAAAACAAAACAAAACAAAACATATCTGTCCTGGGGCGTCTCTGCATCAGACGGATTGCGGAGAACCATGGATTTGTGTGTAGACCGGGGTGATGCAGGAATGTTGAACCTTCCTTTTGAGGGACTGATGTCACGGACTCGGCCTTTTTAGCGGTCACCACAGTGGTGGAACGTTTGGAAATGAGAGAGCAGAGTCAGGATGGCCCTCAGCTTCTTCTTACTCCTTCTTTTCATCTTTATCAGATGAAATGTTCTTGCCCTTTGAATATTGGCCGTATAGCAACAGTAGGAAAGGAAAGAGACCTACAGATGGATGGTCCCGGGGGCGGTGGGACCTGGGCTGTGTAGCAATGCACAAAGGACCCACCATGAACTTTACAAAAAAAAATCCAGGGAAACGGATGAACCCAAGCCAGAATTTTTCTTCTTAAAATGACTTTACCAACTTGGTCGCATGCTTCTGTTTTATTAGAATATGTATTTGCTTTCTTACCCATAGTCAGACTGAAGTTTCTAAGAATGTTCTTATACAGAAAGTATTTCCAGAAGCTATAATTCTCCCGTCCGCAGGGGGATGTGACTATATTTCTACTTGAGTGTAGAAGGCCATGAAGGAAGCTAGGACATAACCAATAACTGTCTTTTGTGTATATGGAAACCCTGGCAATTATGTCTTCCCTGGGGACAGAAATGGACTTCAGCTAACGTGAGTCCACTGAGTCGGGAGAGTCAGTCGGCCTGTTTCTCTCATTACCAGCATTACTAAGGCAATAGATGTTTTAGCAAAGGACCTATCTGGAGTGACTTAAAGAATATATGATTTTTTAATTTTATTTATTTCTTTCTTCGCCATTCAGGCACGCTGCTTTGCAGATCAGAAACTAAGTCTGATTTACCCTCAGGTCCAAGCCCGCCCCCCACATTTTCCACGAGGCCTTGCGGCTCACGCGGGTGGATCCCATGTAGCAGCCCATATGGGAGACAGTGAGCACTGTGATTATTACAAGGGGGCACGGGCTGTAGTTGTGCACAGCTTCCTGGTGGTTGACTCAGAGCCGTGGGACCCTGCAGTCAAGGATTCTGTACCCCAAGAATGCCTCCTCCTCGCACGTCCCATCTCCTTCCGGCCCTTGACCGCCTGGAGGGCTCATCTCTGGAACTCGGAGTCTGATGAGGAGAGTGACTGAGCCCAGCAAGTGCTGGAGACCAAGAGCCCCTGCCTTCGTGAGCTCTGGCCTTTGCCCCTCCGCCTGCAGCATCCAAACACCTTCTGACTCTGAAGCAGTGAGGGCGGGGCCCTCAGCCCTGTCCCACCAACCTCCAAAAGCCCCAGGCTGGGACCAGGACAGGAACCCCAGCTTCTCAGCAGCAGCAAGGCACTGTCTGTTCAAGAAAGTTGGGCCATTTTCAGAAACTAAAGACCCAACTGAAGAACTCTGTAGGCTTCCTCCTCCTCTGGATACCTGAACCTAAAAAACAAACGACAAGCAAACGATGCTCTACATTTGTAAAACTTGAAATCGTATTTATTATATCAAAATGAAAAGTTTGTATTTCTTCAAACTGTGCATGGCATAAAATCTTTCACATTTTTTTCCCATGAGGTTTTGTTTTTGTTTTTGTTGTTTTGTTTTACTGTCCATTCATCTGTGTGAGAGAGAGACAGAGAGTGAGTGGGGAAGGGGCAGAGAGAGAGGGAGACACAGAATCCGAAGCAGGCTCCAGGCTCCAGGCTTCGAGCTGTCAGCACAGAGCCCGACACGTGGCTGGAACCTGCGAACCGTGAGATCATGACCTGAGCCGAAGTCGGATGCTTAACCGACTGAGCCACCCAGGCACGCCTTTTCTTCCTTCCTTCCTTCCTTCCTTCCTTCCTTCCTTCCTTCCTTCCTTCTTCTTTCTTTCTTTCTTTCTTTCTTTCTTTCTTTCTTTCTTTCTTTCTTTCTTTCTTTCTTTTTCTTCTTCATGAGGTTTTTAAAACATTTACCTGGTGATGTGTGCTTTTGTTTTTTCTCCTTTCTATTATTATTTTTGCATTGAATCGGCCTCCGGAGGATGAAGTCTGCTTGCTGCTTTGAGAACTTGCTCTGGTTGGTGCAGAATGGCACTAAGTCACTGCGGGGTTAATAGAGCCGCTTGAAGTATAGCCATATGTTATTAAGGCTGTGACAAATGCATTTGTGTCTTTATCACTTGTGATGAATGTTTCATTTCATTGACATCAATTCTAATTCCGGAAAATAAATGCTCACCCAAGAGAGGCACATGGCATCTTTCTGAAGCTTAGAAAAAGGGGAAAAAAAAACATTTTGTTCCATAAGAGAGGAAGTCTGCTCCCCAAAGGCCTACGAGTCATCTCAGGAATAAAGATCTGTGTTCCTTTTCTTTTCTTTAAAAAAAAATGTCTGCAAGGTGTAAGCAATGCATTCTACTATCCCACACTCTGCTTATCTGAGGGGCTGGGCTTTCAAATGATGGAAACCTAGGACACTAGGACTAGAGGGATTTTAGGTGTCTGTTGGCCCAATATCTTTATTTTATAGATGAGAAATCCAAGGCTCGGAGAAATCAGGTTATCTGTCCAGGGCCATATAGCTATTTAATTGAAGAAACAAGACTTGAAAATGGTGTCCCTTCTCTTTCACTACTATTATCTATTCCTGTAAATTTGTTTTATTTATTTAAAAAATTTTTAAGTTTATTTATTTTGAGAGAGAGAGAGGGTGAGCAGGGGAGGGGCAGATAGGGGGGTGGAGAGAGAGAGAGAGAGAGAGAGAGAGAGAGAGAGAGAGAGAGAGA
>NW_024412467.1:7444410-7490952 GCF_014898765.1 Herpailurus yagouaroundi
GAGAGAGAGAGAGAGAGAGAGAGAGAGAGAGAGAGAGAGAGAGAGAATCCCAAGCAGGCTCCATGCAGTCTGCGGGGATCCCGGTGCAGGGCTCGAACTCATGAACCGTGAGATCATGAGCTGAGCTGAAATCAAGGGTCAGACACTTAACCGGCTGAGCCACCCAGTCCCCTTATTTTGTTTTTAAAGTCTGTCTTCTTTATAGCACCTGTTCTAGAGTGCAGAAAAAAATGTTGTTTTCATTAGGCAGAAGCAAAGCAGAGACACTGTGCGGTAAAGAGATTCACGGTCAAGGTCAAGAGATCCTCAGTAGCAGAAACTATAATAGTCATGCATACACAATGAGAAAAGCCCTATACACATCACTGTAGATACATCTGGGCCGCAAGTGTGGGGTTTTAGGACCACCATAGATTGAGACAATCACTAATTGTTGTCTACTCCCCAACACTGTGCCTTCAACCTTGAGCCATATGGTAAAATGAACTATGCAAATCATAAATCAGATCAAAAAAGAGGTGTGGATGCATTTTCTAGTCATCTGTAGAAGGCCTCCCAGGTACCTGATGGTCACCTACAAAAGTGAAGATAATGTTTTTTCCCTGGCTTTGCTGAACTCTCTGCCTGCTTATTGGTATAATTTTGCAGCACTTACTTGGCGGCTCTGGTAAAATGAAAGAGAAGCAAACATGAGATCTGGTCATTTGGAACAGTTGATCTCCTGTGTCTGGATAGCCGTTATAAACACTAAGCACAGACGAAGGAAAAGATGACGTGGAAAAAGGGATTGTCTGTGATGTTCAGACCTAAGAACTTATAAATTGCTTGGTGTTTCATTCGAACATAAAGCTATTCCCCTGTGTGTCTGCTGTTGTCTGGCTTTGTGTCTGAGATGCCTCCCTTAGGATGACCTCCGTTTCCAAGGCAGAGCCTGCAGTGTTCTGTGTTTCAGAAACCGACGGTATGTTTCAGCCTCCTTGGCAGGCAGAAGCGTATGAAGAATGGTCTCACCCAGCAGAGTCCTCAAGTCCTTTCCCGAACTTCTAAAGGTCCTAATTGCTCTTGTGGTCTCTGCTTTTGACTAGCAAATGAGTGTTGATGGCGTAGCATCCAAGTTGGAGTTGGGAGAGACCCTAGATTTTTTTTTTTTTAATTAGTGATTTATCAATAATATATGTTGCCTACAGCAAACCAGGAATTTCACATACCTTTCTTTTCCGTTGTTTAATTCAAAGCTCTCAACTCTCAGGTAGAGATTACTATCCCATTTGAATGGAGGTTTAGAAAGATGGCCTGGTCACATTCCCACAGATCTGATATAATATAACTATTTGTCCCCATTGCCATGGATAATCATTGACAGATCTTCCGTTGACTCTCAATAGCCAGTGTAGTCAATGTATTGTATGATCCCCCTAGTTAATTAGCACCAGAATTGATCTGGTGCAAAATTGTGAAGTGGTGGGAATTCATCTTTGGGACTTTCTTGCATCATTGATCTGACCTCCTTCATTCCTCCCTCCTGGCAACGTGATTTCCCAACCTCACCTTTGTGTTTTCCTCACTTATTCTGTCCCAGCTGGTTAGTGATTGATTGCTGTTAAACGTTGGTATGACTAGGAGCCTATGGGCCTTCCTCATCCATAAAGCAGCCAAGAGTTCTCAACCATGTCGCTCTACAAACTTCAGTCTGGCCGCCACCTCCATGTTCGCAGAACGAGGTGAAAGCTTCTGGCTGTGAAGCAGTTACCAGGATTATCTCTTGTCATTGTGTCCTTGTATCATTTCTTCTCTGTACTTGCACAGGACTCTGTATATGGCTTTCCCTCTGTGATTTATCACTTGTATGGTGATCGCTTGCTCATCATTCTATCTTTCCTACAATATTATGAAATCGTAGAGAGCCAAGGTAGTATTTTGTTAATGCATTCTCAGTACCTAGTGGTGTGCCTGACATAAAATAAAATAAAATAAAATAAAATAAAATAAAATAAAATAAGATTAAAATAGAAGGCTTGACAAATAAGTAGAAGAATCTCTTTTGCTGCTGCTTTCCCTGGTTCTCCCAATTCTGTTTTTTTTATTTATTTGTTGTTTGTTTGCTTGCTTGCTTAAAACAAAGAAATTTATTATCTTACAGTTCAGGAGCCAAGAAGTGTGGAATCTAGGGGTCAGCAGGATCAAACTCTCTCTGAAACCTATAAGGGAAAATCTTTCCGTGCCTCTCCCTACCTTGCAGAGATGGCTGGCAATCACATGACCTTCTCCCGTGTGTGTGTGTGTGTGTGTGTGTGTGTGTGTCCTGTAATTTTCTGAGTGCTGACTTTTTTACAGGACTTTTGGTCACCCACTTTGTTTTTTGCTACTCCTTTTCTGAGGGTCTCTGATTCTCTATTATTTATTGAGTCTTCTGTTTCACATTTACTGCTATTTATATTGTTGTGATGTTTGTCTTTCTTCCTCGCTGTGAATCTACTTTGTAACCTCACTTGACAACAGGTCCAACTGTTTCAATACCCGGACTTTACTGGAGACAAACACAGCTTGCCTGCTTCAGCTGCTTTGACTCCTGATGCCTGTCCAGACCCAACTATCTTTTCTCCTTTTTGCAACATTGGATCTTGGAGTTAAAAGATGTGGCTTTGAACCCTAACTCTGTATCCTTCTGGCTGTGTGACCTAGAACTTAGCCTTTTGAACTCATGTTCCACATCTGTGTCAAATAGGTAGTAACAATACTCTTGTCTCCAGAATGAATGAGATAATATGTGTAGAAGGACTTTGTAAATGAACAGCAAGCTTGTAAATGAACACCAGAATTAGGGGGCCATCACTGCTTTGTGTTTAAGAAGTTCGTAAACACAGGAGTGCCTGGGTGGCTCAGTCCGTTAAGCACCTGGCTTTGACTCAGGTCATGATCTCGTGGTTTGTGGGTTCAAGCCCCGTGTCGGGCTTTGTGCTGACAGCTCAGAGCCTGGAGCCTGTTTCAGATTCTGTGTCTCCCTCTCTCTCTGCCCCTTTTCCCCTCACCTCTGTATTTCTCTCAAAAATAAGTAATTTAAAAACTTTAGTAAAAAAAGAGAAGTTTTTAAACACAGAAAATCTCCCTCAAGCCATAATAATAAGACTCTTCTAAAGTAAAGAGTGAACACTTTAAGATTTGGCATATCACCTTGGAAGGATAGCCAACCTTGGACTAGGTCATCTTTGGAACCGGTGAGAAATGCTGTTTTATAGTTTGCTAAATTTAGGTCTGAGCCACATCGAACTAAAAGTTGAACATTCTCTAACTTAGATTCATGTTTGTAAATTATTTTTAAATTGGTTTGTTTGAATTTTAAGCAATTCTGGATGTTTAAGCCTGACAATATGTTTGTTATATCATATAATGAGTGAAAAAATTGCACAAAAATGGGCTACATCACACATTAGTGTTGGTTTGCAATAGCCTTTAGAAACAGGTAAAAAAAAAAAAATACTTAAGGAATTAAGCCAGATACCGTAAAGTCTTGGTATTAAAATTTCAGATGGGAGTGCCTGGATGGCTCAGTTGGTTAAGAGTCTGACTCTTGATCTCAGCTCAGGTCTTGATCTGAAGATTGTGAGTTCAAGCCCCACATTGGGCTCCACCTTTGGCTCTGTGCTGGGCATGAAGCTTACTAAAAAAAAAAAAAAATCAGATTAGCAGGCCTGAAAACCTCAGATAATTCTGTCCATTGGAATTTGAAAATATTTTCCAAATTTTATTGATTTCATGCTCAAACTATTCCAACCACATTTCTGTTTTGTAAAATGTAGAACTTACAACATTGACATTTTCTATAAAAGAAGAATGCTATTTTTAAGAATATAGTTCTTTTCTACTTTGTGGGAAGGTTTCAAAGATTGTAGTCAAGGAACTGTTTATAGAAAATATGCAGTGAGTGGGCAAGTCTGACACTCCCAAGTATGATTACAGATATTAAGATGCTGTATTAATACTAATTTTAAGAGCTTGTAAATAAATAAGTCATAAAAAAAAATAAGTCCCAGGGATGAAAAGCACACAGCATAGGGAATAGTCAATAATATTGTAATAACTTGTATGGTGACAGGTGTTGAGTATTCTGCAATGTATAGAATTGTTGAATCACTACATCATATACCTACGTCACAAGCCACTAGGTCATAAAACAATGTATGTCAACTACACTTCAGTTAAAAAATTTTAAAGAGTTTGAATTTATTTTCTAACTTACATGTTTTTTTTAAAGTGCTTGCGGATGTCAGTCTTTGGTTGAAAATGCATTTGAAATGCACTCTAAGCTAAAGTGGTTTAAAGGGTTTTGAAATTTGGGGGGGGTTGCTGCTAACGGTTGTGTTATAAATACCTCTCGTGGTGCAGATGTGACTTACACCTTTTGCTTTGCTGCACCATTTCGTAAATCATAATCCTTTCTCATGATAATGATGTGTTGCTTCGAGCTGGCGAAATAATAGCTGAACACCTTTGAAGAGCTTATGTAATGTTTGCAACATACTCCACTGAAGATCTGTAGATTTTTGGAAGCCCTGTGCCCTGTTCAAAATGGCCAAAGGGAATTTAGAGAATCGCCATGCTGCCTTTGGTACATTCAAGTTTACACTCTGAATATTTATTTTTAATTCATGCTTCAGCTAGTCCCCACGCTATGCATATTCTTGTACCAGTAAACCGGTTAAGCATGATTGATGGTAAAGAACTGTACAAATTCAAGGAGGTCTGTACGGGAAAAGGTGAGGCTTCAGTCGTGAGCTGGGAAGCTTTTTGTAGAAAGGGCTAGATAGTAAATATTTTTGATTTTAAAGACCACATGATCTCTTTTGCAACTACTCGATTCTGCTGTTGTGGTGTGAAATCAGCCATACACGGTGCGTCAATGGGTAAGCATTGCCGTGTTCCAATTAAACTTTATAAAAAGAGACGACAGAGCAGATTGGGGCTGTGGGTTGTGAATCGCTCACACCTGTTCTAAGCAGAAGCTTTGTCATTGCTTACATTTTTTTTAACCTCTTTTTCTCCACAGAGAGGATTCAGAACAACACAGAAGATTAGAGAGATGTTAATAATCATCAAAACTCGAGACAAGGCCTCCGACTTACTGCTGTAGCTGAAAGAGATGCTTCGGGAGAGAGTAAGCGATTGCTCTTCTAATCCTACAGTCTTTATTAAGAACGAATAAACAGTTGAGGTGAGAAACTAAACTCAGAAGACAAGGTGGCCGTCTCCTTGGATGAGTCTCAAAGCCCGTCCTCTGTGGCAGTTACTGGTATTGGCTCTACATGGACAGATTGCCTATGAACCAAGCAGAGGCGTGAGTTGAAATCCAGGCCAAATGGACTCAGTTTCTAGGACTGAGGTGTCACAATGCCGAGTGGCTGATGACTCACGATCTTTGTCTCACCTCCTTTTCCTATGGCTTAAGTGTCACCCCTTTTGCTGCTTGTTTCCACATATAGAGAAAGGAAAAAGTGGGGGGAAGGGTGGCTAAAACAAGTAATTGAAGATGTCTTGGGAGAATGGAACCCTAAAGGGTGGAGCAGCAGAAATGGCACCAAAAAGAGAGAGAGAGAGAGAGAGAGAGAGAGAGAGAGAGGAAATAGACGATTGGAGACCAATCTGGCTCTAAGCAGAGATTCTGAATAAGTGGAATTATTTGGGGTGCCATCACTTTTGCCTCCCCTTGCTCCACCCCATTACTTCTCAAACGCTGGGCATGAGTGCCATTTGAGGGTCTGGAAAACCTTCTCCCTGCCTTGGGCAAGGCTGGGACGTCCAGGCTTCTCTTCTCTCTCCCCACTTGACTGGTTTCGAAATTTTCAGATAATCTCAGATAGCATTTAAAAGGAAGGACCATCATTTTTACACTAAGGTGGAATAATTGAGAGCCCCGAATTAATATGTAATTTATGACATTCAGGAAGTGTAGGGAGATCATTTTCAGCAGAGGGGAGTCGCACACAATCCCTTCAATGACACTAAGTAAGCCCTGAGTGCTTGCTTTTGGGTCAGGACAGGCGTCTGTTGCCAGTATGGGTTACGAAAACAAAAACACAAATGGTGAAACTCTTGGAGCCCAAGGGGTCACCTGCTTCTCTAGACTCTGTAGACCACCCTTCCTTTTAATATCCAAATATGGCAACTTGCGACTCCGCCCCATACCAGGATGAGACTATCCTTTGGTGTTCCTGCAGATTTCAGGGGGAATAGAAATCTTGATTGGCCTACTGAGCAGTTTGCTTCTTAAATGTCGCTTGTCATCCCTGGGGATTCATTTTCTCTTGCTGGCCCACTCTCCTCTGAGGTGAACACCACCCTGGTTTCTCCATTTTTCGTGAATAACTCGAAAAAATAACTCGTGCATGGCAGACTTTTTCCAAGGTTGGCAGTAATCGTGGGCAATTCTAAGTATAGTACCATATGGACCTCAATTTAAATTTAATATTAGATATTAGCTTCCCAGTAGTCATTTCTGATAATAAGAGGTGAGCTTCCTCTTTTCTCAGGACCCTTCCCTTGGCACCGGGGGTCTTCCTTCCTTGCTTCCCGGCTCATTCTCGCATGCTTCATTATTCCTTTTATCCCTCTGCCCTTTGTCTTCTCTTTCTATAATATCTTTTTCACCTTCTCTGTAGAGCAATTTCATTCTTTGTTTTTCAAACCCTCTTCTAAAGGTGGAGAGGCTCTCTGTGCAGATGTATGCGCAAAAAGATTATTGAGGTAATTCTTTAAATACAGAGCTTTCTGGGGCACCTGGATGGCTCAGTAGGTTAGGTGTCCAACTCTTGATCCTGGTTCAAGTCACAATCTCTTGGTTCATAAGTTCAAGCCCCATGTCGGGCTTTATGCTGACAGTGCAGAGCCTGCTTGGGATTCTCTCTCTCTCTCCCTCTCAAAACAAATAAATAAACTTAAAAAATAAATATAGAGCTTTCCCCCAAATATGAATTATACCATCCCCTAGAATGAAACAAAAAAGATGCAGTCAGGTCTTGTGCAATAATAGCGATTTTAATTATTGAGTCTCTGGCAATTTAATGACAAATGCAATCACCTTTTTCTCAGTTCTACTTTTTGAAATCTCTTGGGTCTTTAAATCTTAAACAGTGGAACTATGTTCCACTCCCTCCTTCTTGAAGTTCTTACACATTTTGGTTTCCATGGCATTGTACTTGTTCGGCTTCTTAAAACTCATTGAGCATGACTCTTCCATCTCATTTCTTGGCTTTTTTTTTCCCCTGGTAATCTAGCCCAAGGATTCTGGGTTAAAATACAAGCTGCAGTGTGGGAGTGTCAGGCAAGTTCATGGAACTCTGAGAGGGTCCCAAAAGGCAACAGGCAACATTATCCAACCTATTGTTTCATCTCTGATCACTCCCACATTAATTACGATGTAGACCAAGTATATATGTGGCTATTTGTTTTACTTCTCAAGTGATTGGCTCCATTAACAGCTTTTGTGATTTAACCCCTCCCTACTTGTCTATCTGCCAGGGGTTCTAAAGGGCCAGTCACTCAAGCTGGAAATGTGGCATCATCACTGAAACATCTTTGCCCCCATCCCTGAGATTCAGATGACAACTGGGTCCTTATCACATGTTCCTTCCCTTTCCAGCCTCATTTCTGTCTTCGCCATTCTGTTTGTATTTGCCAGCACCCTCGTCCAGCCAGCCCCGTGTTGCCTTCATCTCCTCCAGTTACCCAGGGAGACCCAAAAGTTGTCTCTTCTCCGAGTAGGGAACCAGTGGAATGGATCCCTGAAACTCAGTGAACATAGCGTTGCTTCACTCCAGCATTTCCATGCACACAAGCATTCTGTTACCTCTGACACAATTGCATCTGGTAAGTGTTTTAATGGGACGGAGCAAAATTGTTCTGAAGTCCTCTCCCAACTGCTTGGCGAGTTGCGCCCCGGCTGGGCTTCGGGAAGCTGGATCTGGTGCGGACGTGGACCGCAAAGCAGGAGGGCTCTCTGCTGCCAGGTATGGAGTGAACTGAAAACAGAACAGGGATTTGGGCGAACACAAGCGGTGGAACTTGCCCTATTGGGGGGGAGGGTCTGACCACAGGTGACCACCTGCTGCCCAAAGTCACACTCAGGCCCACGTGCCTGATACTCTCTGGGGGCGAGGACCAGCCGTACAGGTCATTTTAAAGAAAATGGGCATGACTATTAGAAGACACGTGGCCTGAAACTGCAGCCAGAAACCCAACACACATATGGCGGTTTTAGGGTCTCACTCACTTATTGTCATTTTACTCTGTTGATTTGATGGATAATTGAGAAACAATTCTGCCATTCACCATTTCAGTCAATGCACGTGCAGCACTACAGAAGATGCTTGACGTCTCCTCTTCTCTCATGGAAGGATATTCTGGTGGCAGGAAGTAGATCATGAAACAGGAAATAAGCTAATCACAGAGAAGGGGGATACAAGGAAGGAATGAAACCAGCCAGTGGGTAGAGAATGACGAGAAGAATCGTATTGTAGATTGGATGCTAAGGGGACAAGTACTATTTTATTTATTTATTTATAACATTTTTATTTATTTTGAGAGACAGAGCAGGAGGGAGAGAGGAACAGAGAGAGAGGGAGACACAGAATCCAAAGCAGACTCCAGGCTCTGAGCTGTCAGCACAGAGCCCGACAGGGGGCTTGACACGGCCCCTTAACCGACTGAGCCACCCAGGCGCCCCAGGGACAAGTACTATTTTAAATGGAGATTTGACTAATGAGAAGGGGCCAACCACACAAGGGGGTTAATCCTAGATAAAAGGAATAGGAAGCACAGTATTCCAAGACAGGAACAAAGACAATAGAAAATTCAGTGTGATCAGGGAGTGGGGAGCAACTGTCAGAAGAGACAGAGATGAGAATTGAGAGACGGGCAAACGGCAGATGTTGGGAGACTTGCGGCAGGAGAATAACGTGTGAGTTTCAAAGGGAAACTACTGGGGCGCCTGGGTGGCTCAGTCGGTTGAGCGTCTGACTTTGGCTCAGGTCATGATCTCACACTCCTCAAGTTTGAGCCCGGTGTCGGGCTCTGTGCTGACAGCTCGGAGCCTGGAGCCTGCCTCGGATTCTGTGTCTCCCTCTCTCTCTGCCCCTCCCCACTTATGCTCTGTCTCTTTCTGTCTATCAAAAACAAATAAAATATAAGGCTGATGCCAATTTCAAAAATAAATAAATAAATGGAAAACTACTGATGGGTCATAAGGAAGGGAGGGCCACTCTCATTTTTTGTCTCCCTTCAGGCTCAGAGGGTCACTCTGACAGCAGTTTTGCCGTTCATTGCTCATCCTCTCTGTTTCCCTTTTCTTTGAGAATGGCTATATTTTTTCACTCAAAATTCCAGAGGAAACCAAGTAATTGGCAGGTAATTAATTGCTGTTAATTGGGCCACCTCCCGAGTTGCTGGACAAACCATGGAAGGACCACTCTTGGGTCAGCTTTCAAGTTTTGTTACAAGCACCTGTTCAGAGGAAAACTTACTTGCTTCTATGAATTGGGAGCTCGGGGCAGGTGCATTTCAACTAGAATGGAAAGAGTGTCAGGAATGGCAGACCGATGTGTTCAATTCATACCTTCTTCTGCATGCTTAAAATTAAGGGGCAAACTAATAAAACGTTATTGAAGTAAAGGGCGCCTGGGTGGCTCAGTCGCTTAAGCATCCGACTTCGGCTCAGGTCATGATCTCACTGTTCATGAGTTCAAGCCCTGAGTCGGGCTCTGTGCTGACAGCTCAGAGCCTGGGGCCCACTTTGGATTCTGTGTCTCCCTCTCTCTCTGCCCCTCCTCTGCTCACACTCTCTCTCTCTCTCTCTTAAAAATAAATAAACATTAAAAAAAATTTTTAAAAAGTAATTGAAGTAAAATGCATGATATTATATGTTATATAATTATAATATTTTGTATATTATATTATGAATTGAAGTAAAATGCATATAACATTGTGTATTACATTACATAATTACATTTTATATATTATATTATATAATATATGACACATAATAATATATTATATAAAATAATTATACCACATAAAATTATTTCCTTTTTGGCCTACAGAATATATTTTCCTAGAAAACAGGGATGGTGGTTGATGTGAAATCAGACCCAGGATTCTTGGCCCTGGATTCATGTCTGGCAACATGGCTAAAAGAGATTAGCGCCTGGGTTGTAGTCCTTGATGGAGATGTCTTTGTGCCCCTTTTTGGCAGCTCGGCAGATAATCTGCCCATATACATCTGGTGTATTGCTGTGAAATGTTGCACACAAAGCATCTGAAACACCTGTTCCTTGTTATTTTCCTTGCTGAGAAATAAGTAGTTTCCATTTTACCTTACCCACATACTTCTGATGTGTCTTAGAGATCCTGGATCAACGTACTCAGTCATAGGTTAATCTAACACCCACGGACTAAAAAGACATCCCTAAGATACCAAGCTAAATATCGACAAACCCCAGAATAGAACCTGTGTATTCTCTTTTCTATTTCAGTAATTGTTATAATTGTGTCTGGAGATGGGAAGGGGAGTAGAAAAAAAAAAAACTAATGCAACATGTGGGAAAACTGAAATGTAGGAATTGAATTTGGTTGGGGAAAGGCAGTGGTGAGGATAATTAAGAGGAAAATAGCACATTCAGATAAAGAGAAAATGGGATGGAAAATGAGAAAAGGGAATACAATAAAAGGGAGGTATCCAACATAGAAAATTAGACAATATGGCCTGTAAGCCATTTTGAACCCAGTCAATCCCTTTAAGTCTTAAGAGAATTTTGTATTTTTTAATTTTTTTTAAATTTGAAAATTTTTCTAATGTTTTATTTTTGAGAGAGAGAGAGGCAGACAGAGTGTGAGTGTGGGAGGGGCAGAGAGAGAGGGAGACATGGAATCCAAAGCAGGCTCCAGGCTCTGAGCTGTCAGCACAGAGCCTGACACAGGGCTTGAATTCATGAACTTGAGCCAAAGCCAGATGCTTAACTGACTGAGCCACCCAGGTGCCCCTTGAGAGAGTTTTTTAATGTGGCCGTGTTTTAACTAGCTTGATTTCTTTGAAGGGCTTTTGTCATGAAAGTGAGAAGTAGTCAAGGATTTTCTTGACTGTGGGTCTATGTCAGATTGAGATGGCATGGCTTGACTTTTCTGTAACTGCCTGATGGGTTCCCAAAGATGGCAAATGCAGAGTAAAGCAGGCTTACTGACCAGGGAACTATCACCCTGGAGTCAGCAACTGTCTGGACCTTGTGGGATGATCAGAGTTCAGCAGAAGTATAGAGGATACTCTTTCTTCTTTTCCACTGTGCTTTAATCATTTCTTCTTATAAGACATTGCTTTGAGGGGCACCTGGGTGGCTCAGTCGGCTGAGTGTCTGACTTCGGCTCAGGTCATGATCTCGCGGTCTGTGAGTTCAAGCTCCACACCAGGCTCTGTGCTGATGGCTCAGAGCCTGGAACCTGCTTCGGATTCTGTGTCTCCCTCTCTCTCTGCCTCTCCCCCGCTCATGCTCTGTCTCTCTCTGTGTCAAAAATAAACATTAGAAAAAATTTTTTATAAAAAGACATTGCTTTGAGGATTAAAGAATCAGAATCCTTAGGGTGCTTACTCTCTATGAAAAATATTCTGTTGTTTCATAAACAGGATATGCTGCTCTAGGCAGGGATTATGAAGCTTTTTCTGTAAAGGGCCAGATAGTAAATATTTTAGGGTTTGCTGACCATACTTACTGTTGTGGGGTGACAAACAATTGCAACTACTCAACTTTGCCAATGTCATACAAAAGGTACAAAAAGGTTTTACAATACATAAAGGAATGGGGGCACCTCGGTGGCTCAGTCGGTTAAGCGTCTGACTTCGGCTCAGGTCATGATCTCACGGTTCGTGAGTTCAAACCCCACGTCAGGCTCTGTACTGACAGCTGAGAGCCTGAAGTCTTCTTCAGATTCTGTGTCTTTCTCTGCCCCTCATGTCTCCCTCTCAAAATAATAGACATTAAAAACAAACAAACAATACATAAAGGAATGGGTGTAGCCATGTTCCAACAAATTTTATTTGCAAAAACAGGTTATGCCTATTTGAACCTACCAAGCTAGAGGAGCAAAAAAAAAAAAAAAAAAAAAAAAAAAAAAAAAAGAATAAAGAAAACTGAGGAGGGGCAAAGAACTTATGGATACAATCAAGTGGATTAATATATGCATAATGAGAGTCCCAGAAGGAGAAGGGAGAGGAATGAGAAGATAGTGTATCTGAAGAAATAATGGCCCAAAACTTTTCAAATTTGTGAAAATAAATGGACATACAAATTTAAGAAGCTCAGTGAACCTTAGCTGTGAAAAACCCAAAGAGGCTCACATTATGATGCATTATATTCAAACTGTCAAAAGTTACAGATGAAGAGAACCTTAAAAGCAGCAAGACAAAAGTGGCTGATCATGTGCAAGGAAGCTCCTCTCAGATTATCACCTCTCAGGTGCCTCAGCAGAAAGCTTGTAGGTCAGAAGAGGGTGGGGTGACATATTCAATGTACAAAAAAAAAAAAGCTGTCAACCAAGAATACTATATCTAACAAAACTGTTTTTCAAAAATGAAAGCGTGATTAAGACTTCCCCAGATTAAAAAAATTTTTAAATGTTACCCAGATAAACAAAAGCTACAGGATTTCATCACCACCAGATTTGCCCTATAGTAAATGCTAAAGGGAATCCTTCAATTTGAAATGAAATGAAACTAAACAGCAACACAAAATCATATGAAAATATAGAGGTCTCTAGTAAAGGTAAACATATGGACAGATATAAGATCTTGTAGAATTATAATGTTGATGTATAAGTCATTTTTAATTAGCATATGGAATTTAAAAGACAAAGCCCAAAAATATAAATCTATTGCTAATTGATATATAATATAAATGTAATTTGAGGGGGCATAGATGTAAGGGAGTAGAGTGCTTGTGATCAAAGTTATCATCAGTTTATTTTTTTTTATTTTATTTTTTTCAACGTTTATTTATTTTAGGGACAGAGAGAGACAGAGCATGAACGGGGGAGGGGCAGAGAGAGAGGGAGACACAGAATCGGAAACAGGCTCCAGGCTCCGAGCCATCAGCCCAGAGCCCGACGCGGGGCTCGAACTCACTGACCGCGAGATCGTGACCTGGCTGAAGTCGGACGCTTAACCGACTGTGCCACCCAGGCGCCCCAAAGTTATCATCAGTTTAAAGTAGATTTTACAACTTTATGATGTCTTATACAACACTCTTGGGAACCACAAAGAAGGTACCTATAGAAAATGCACAGAAAGAAATCAGAAGGGAATCAAAGCATGTCATTATATATTAAAATATATATATATCAAAGAGACACAAAGGAAGACCGTGAGAGAGGAAAAGAAGAACAAAAGAGCTACAAGAAGAAAACAGTAAAATGGCAAAAGTTATTCTCTATCAGTAATTGCTTTAAATGTAAAGGGATTAAACTCCCCAATCTAAAGACAAAGATTGGCTGAATGAAACTAAAAACAAAATAAAATGAAATTAAAAACAAAACAAAACAAGATCTATTTGCTGTCCACAAGAGGCACACTTCACATGTAAAGACACACAGGCAGAAACTGAAAGGAGAGAAAAAGATATTCCACGCAAATGGAAACCAAAAGATAGCAGAGTGTCCATACTAATATCAGACACAAGAGAAAAAGAAGGTCTTTCTCTGTCTCTATCTCTCCTTCTGTCTCTCTCTCAGTGTGTGTGTGTGTGTGTGTGTATACTATTTACCATAGCATCAAAAAGAATACTTAAGAACAAACTTAACCAGGGAGGCAAAAGACTTGTGTACTGGAAGTTAAAGAAGACAGAAATAAATGGAAAGACATCCTATGCTCATGGTTGGAGGACTTAATATTGGTAAAATGTCCATATTACTAAAAGAGACCTACAGGTTCCATGCAATCCCTATCAATATCCTAATGGCATTTTTTTTTTCAGAAATAGAAAAAAAAATCCTAAAATTTACATGGAATCTCAAGGGACATGAATAGCAAAACCAGTCTTGAAAAAAAAAAAAAACAACATTGAAGGTCTCATACTTCCTGATGTTAAAACATATTACAAAACTGCAGTATCGAAACAGCGTGGAACTGATATACAGACAGACATATAGACCAATGGAACCAACACTAATCCCAGAAATAAGCCCTAACATATATGGTCATATGATCTTCAGCCAGAGTGCCAAGTGGGGGAAAGTACCATCTTCAACAAATGGTATTGGGAAAACTGAATTTTTACATGCAAAAGAATGAAATTAGACCTTTACCTTCTACTATATACAAAAGTTAATTAAAAATGGGTATGAGACCTAAAAATATAAAACTCATAGGGGAAAATCTATGACATTGCATTTGGCAATAATTTCTTGGCTACGATGCCAAGAGCACAGGTGAAAAAGCATAATAGACAAATGAAACTGCCTCAATCTTAAAAAAGGAAGCAATAAACAGAGTGAAAAGGCAACCCACAGAATGGGAGAAAATGTTTGCAAATCATACATCTAATAAGGGGGAAAATCTAGAATATTTAAAAAACTACAATTCAACAAGAACAATATCATGGGCAGACTTGACTAGGACATTTCTCCAAAGAAGAACTGCAAATGGATAAGCATGTGACAAGATGCTCAATATCACTAATCATCACTGAAATACAAATCAAAACTGCGTTAAGATATCACCTCAGACCCATTAGGATGGCCATGATAGAAGAACAAAATAAAGAAACACAAACAAAAACATAAAATAACTAGTGCTGGTGAGGATGAGGAGAAATGGAACCCTTGTACAGTGTTGGTAGGATTGTAAAATGGTGCAGCCATTATGGACAACAATATGGAGGTTTCTCAAAAAATTAAAACTTGAACTACTGTATGGTCCAGCAATTGTATTTCTGGATATATGTCTAAGGGAATTGAAAGCAGAGTCTGAAAGAGATATCGATACACTAATGTTCACTGGAACATTATTCACAATAGCCAAGAGGTAGGTGCAATTCATGTGTTGTGGCTGGATGGATAAAAAAATATATGGTTTGTGCATACAATGGCATATTATTCAGCCTTAAAAAAGGAAATTTTGTCACATACTACAACATGCATGAACCTTAAGATCATTCTGTTAAGTAAAATAAGCCAGTCACAGAAAGACAAACACTGTGTGATTCCACTCATACGAAGTATGTGAGTTAGTCAAATTCATAGCAGTAGAAAGTAGAATGATTATTACCGAGATCTAGGGGACAAGAAATGGGGAGTTCATGTTCAATGGATATAGAATTTTGGTTTTTCAAGATGAAGAAATTCTGAAGACCTGTCTCATAATAATGTAAATATACTCAACACACAGTAAACCATGAACATAAAATTTTAAGGTGGTAAATTTTATGTGCCTCTTTAAAAATGTTTTTATTCTACCTTCTTTCTTATAATGTATTTTCTTTGATTGTTTAAATAGGCTCCACACCAAACATGGGGCTCAAACTCACGACCCCAAGGTCAAGAGTCACATGCTCTATCAACCGAATTAGTCAAGGCACAGCATGGGCTTTTTTTTTTCTTTTCCAGAAAGCAGGTCATGGCGTAGACTTGGCCCTCGAACCATAGTTCGCTGACCCTTGCAGTAGAGCAAGCACTTCTGAAATAGAAGGAAAAATTAAAGTGGAGTGCTTTCTGTGTTTTCCGGGGACCATGCAACAAGGCATTGTCTTGTAAATTATCTTAAGTTGTGTTAGGAATAAAGACGGGGCATGTGACTAAATATTCTGTATTCGGGGGGGAAATATTCTGGGGATAAAGTACTTTGAACCTGGGGGTTGGAGGAGGTAATGATTTGCTGTTGGGAGTGAAGTAAGTAAGGAGAAAAATGACTGTGGTTTATGTTTGCTAAGTCTGCATAGTGTGGAGGGACTACATGACTTCTAAGAATGTAAACAAATCATAACTAAAAAAAATATGTCCAACTGGATTTTCCCTCTTGGGATGAGGTGGGTGATAGATTCCCATATGTTCTGTCTCACAGAGTTTTATTCCAATTTTTCTTCATGAAAGCAACTATTTTAAAAAATGTTGGGTTCCATAAGAAATACGTGGATATCTATAATTTTGGGGGGTTATGGTCCAATCCCTTATATGTTTTATTTGCCTAAACTAAATTGGATTGTAAAACCTTTGGCATGGGGACCAGATCTGTTACCTGCTGAAGAACAAAAATGTACAGACACAGTGCCCCGTGCATCATAGTTACTATAAACATTGCATTGAACATAGTAATCTGAGTGAGGAATTTGAAGTAATAGGATAAATAATATTTAAAGGAGGCCTATAGAAGAAGATTTGGGCACCTGGGTGGCTCAGTCGGTTAAGCGTCTGACTCTTGATTTTGGCTCAGGTCATGATCTTACAGTTCGTGGATTTGAGCCCCAGCTCAGGCTCTGCACTGACAGTGTGGAGCTTACTTAGGATTCTCTCTCTGCTCTCTGCCCCTCCCCTGCTCATGCTCTCTCTCTCTCTCTGTCTCTCTAATAAGAAATACATAATTTTAATAAATAAATAAATAATCTCTCTAATAAATAAATTAAAAAAAAAGATGCTAATTTTAAAATGGGATTAAACTGGACTGTCAAAGATGCAGTGTCCCATGTTCATGGTACTTCAAATAATGTGAAGATGTTTCATTTCTTGTTTCTACCTTTTCTGCAGTCACTTTTGATTGCCTTGGAGAAGTGTTACTATGTACACACACACACACACACACACACAGTGCATTGTACTTATTTGCCCAATGGCAAAAATATTCCTATTGGGGCGCCTGGGTGGCGCAGTCGGTTAAGCGTCCGACTTCAGCCAGGTCACGATCTCGCGGTCCGTGAGTTCGAGCCCCGCGTCAGGCTCTGGGCTGATGGCTCAGAGCCTGGAGCCCGTTTCCGATTCTGTGTCTCCCTCTCTCTCTGCCCCTCCCCCGTTCATGCTCTGTCTCTCTCTGTCCCAAAAACAAAAAAATAAAAATAAATATTCCTATTAATTTGTATCTTCTAACTGCAGATTTTTCCAGGCTATTAGGTCCAAGTGGATTATGTGGAAATGAAGCGGAGAAAAAGTTGCTGCTTTGGTAATTCACAAGCCCAGTTTTCTCCCATTTTCCCTAAATGCGGCACCTGGTACCTCCTGGTCCAGGGACAGGGCGGTGTTGTCCACCAGATTTCTCCATCACATAGAAAGGACCCCTTTAGGATCGAAAGGCACAGGCTTCACCCCCTCCAAATTCTGTCATTATGGGAGGCTCAGTAAATGGTCAGCATTTTCCTAAACGAATACATGGCGCCACCACGAATATTCCTTGAGGGTAAATTCCTGGAAATGGACTTTTTTTGATAAAATCTTTTTATCCACGTTGCCAGCTTCCTCGGAATGGCTGTGCCGATAGATTCTCCACATGAGTGTAGGGATGTGGTTGCTTCCCAGGAAATGTTCCCTCTGCATCTACATGACAGCAATTAATCCAGACCAATCAGTTTTGAAACAATGGCACAGCTCTCTGGTGAAACCACACACTTGGTGTTTTATGACGCCTGGATTAGGTGCACTGAGGCTTCCATGGCAGGGGACGGTTTATGAAATGGTGCCCCAGTATCTCCAAAGTCTTCTTTGTTGTTGTTTATTTATTTATTGGGGGTTGGGGGGAAGAGAGAGGGAGAGAGAGAATCCCAAGCAGGCTCTGTACTGTCGGCACAGAGTCCAATACCGAGCTTGACCCCGTGACCCTGAGGTCATGACCTGAGCTGAAATCAAGAACCAGCCACTTAACCCGCTGAGCCACCCAGGCGCCCCTCAAAATCTTCTTCTGCTTTAACAGATTGGTCCCTGAATCAGAGAGATGATTTATTAAATGTGCCTTTTTATGAAGAAGCATCTTGGGGAGATAGAGAGCATCGCTTTTACAAAACAATTGGATGAACACTATTGTTTTCAAAAATACCATGGACCTGGGGCACCTGTCCCAGTCAGGTAAGCATCCGACTCTTCATCTCGTCTCAGGTCATGATCTCATGATTTGTGAGTTCGAGCCCCGCGTCAGGCTCTGTGCTGATGGTACAGAACCTGCTTGGGATTCTGTCTCTCCTCCTCTCTGCCCCTACCCGACTTGTGTTTATGTGCACGCGCTCTCTCTCTCTCTCTCAAATAAATAAAACTTAAAAAAAAATTTTAAATACCATGGAACTTATTTCATGACTAAGTTAGACACCCAGTCAAATATTTTTTATGCATTGCATTGCCAGGAACTCTGCTAGGAATTTGGAGTATAGGGAAGAATAGAACACTCACTTTGACTTAGGAGCTCACAGCCTCCTGGGGGTAGACAGACGTGTGAAGACTGGTAGCTGAAAACACTCAGGGACCCGACCCCTTGCAGTAGGCTCTCGCCTGCCCGCGTGGCCTGGGGGGAATGTGCTCTGTCCTCTCTCGAACACAGAAAGAAAGGGAAACATCAAGTCCCTTACTACTGCTTACCTCTCCCCCGTCCAGCTATTGGAATGAATGACCACAGTCATTTAGCATTTTTTCCATTTAAAAATGGCACATATGGACACCGATGTCACTTTAGTCTAAAATGTCAAGTATTTCTCCCGATCTATGAAAAAAAAAAAAAAACATCACCAAAGCAGAACAAGTGTGATCACAAAGTCCCAGATAAGAGTAAAGAATGAGAAGAATTTTGTCTTTAGCCAAAAAGACCCATTTGCCTCTTACTACTTACATCTTCTCTTTGAAAATCAGTGCCATATTTTTTAGGGGCTTTCATCCATGATTACTGATTTTGGATTGTCAATAAATGCTAGATTTAAAGGAAAAGGAATGATTTCCCCAACCCCATAGTGATTTAGAGTAGACGGGCTTGCAGAGAAGATTTTCAGGTAACTGTCGGTCTTTCAGGGGTTTTATTTCCTGAGCATCGTTCCCCCTGAACACTTCTTGTAGGAATGGCATGCTAATTAGGATGTTTACAGCATGGTGCTAAAGTGATAAAACAGAACTCAAAATTACAGTGATGCCCAGATTACATCTGTGTTAAAATACGTATGCATGTGAGAAAAACTGGGAGGGAATAACCCTAAGATAAAACTGTTTATTATGTTAGAGGCAGGAAATTGACGTGATATATTTTTCACCTTTAAAACTTCTCTAATATTGCCATCAAGACTGTTTCTATCATTTTGAAAGTTTCGTGATAATAATGTCAAAACAAATACCTTATCTGAGAGGATCAAAGTTAACACCAAGCCCTGCCAAGGTTGTGCCCTGACTTTGAAATTCTACTGGTCAGTGAAATCATAAAAAATGTGAGCAGCTGACGTTGGGTGGCTGGCTTTTACATTTGCAAGTAAGAAATGTTTCTGCAATCTTCTGTCAGAATCTTTTTCAAAGAGGCTGTTTCAACGCCAGAAAACTATACTTAATGAAGCATCAGAGGCAACTGGGGTATGAGTGTTGAGCGTCGGTAATCACCACATGGCTATGGGTACCTGGTTTCTGGTGCCCTAGTAGCTAAGCATCAACACTCCATCTGAACTTATAGGGCTGGAAGGTTTTACCAATGCTTCCCATAATCAACACTGTCAGTTGCATATGAAACACTCATTTCCTCCCCTTTTTCTTTCCTATTATGACATTTACCCCATGTCCTCTTCCATTTAAAAAAAAAAATTTAACATTTATTCATTTTTGAGAGACAGAGTGCAAGCGGAGGGAGGGGCAGAGAGAGAGGGAGACACAGAATCCGAAGCAGGCTCCAGGCTCTGAGCTGTCAGCACAGAGCCCGACGCGGGGCTCGAACTCACGAACTGTGAGATCATGACCTGAGCTGAAGTTGGATGTTTAACCGACTGAGCCACCCAGGCACCCCTGTCCTCTTCCATTTTTAAAAGTTAACACCCATCCTGGTTCCAGCTACAGAATAGGATCCAAATTTCGTGTAAGTCAATTATGACATGGTATTCCCACAATTGCTGTTTATACATACACTAGATATGTGACCTAATTTGACTGAAGGGAAAGACTTACAGATTTTATGTATAGGCTGACCAGTGACTATATGTCTTGATTTGTCCGTGACAGTCTTAGTTTATGCTCATTTTCTTGGCATGACTATTAACAGTGCCTCCCTTTCATTCTTAAAAGCATGGTGGTTTGGAAAACAAATTATAGGTTTGTTCATCCTTATTGTAAACCATCCTTGGGGGAGATGTGTTTTTTTTTCTTTTCCCTCCCACTAAACATAAACAAAAATGTAGGTAGCCTTGTTAACTGTTATCTTGAAAATCTGAGGGACACCTGTCGTAGGATGATTCTGACCCTGAGGTCTGAGAAGTGAGGACAAGAAGCCAAAGAACTCAATATTTAATGACACAGTTCAGTTCTTGATCATATAAAGCTGGATCCTACTCCGCCTTGGGACTTCTATGAGTCAGCAAATAGTATTCTTGTGTATGACAGATTAATTTGTTGCCCTGTTACTTGCAGACCGGATGACCCTAGTGATACACATCCCGATGAATCGTGTGCTACATTCATACACATCAGACTTTCCTGGGATTTTAATGCTCTTGTAAGAACTTGGCCAATTCTATTGAAAGCACCATATTTTTCCAAAGGGAAGTACAGTTTCTTACCATTAAAGACAAATGGAATACTTCGAGAGCAATATTTCTCAAACTTCAATGTGCATAAGGATCATACGAAGGTCTTGCTAAAATGCAGTTTCTGATCGGGAGGTCTGGGTGGGGGCTGAGAGTTTGCATTTGTAACCAGCTCCCAGATAAAGTTGATGCTGACTGTCGCACTGACCCCATTAGGTCTAACAAGGTCCTAGAGGACTCACAATTTTAAAATATTAATACCATTGAATAATGTCTATGGATTTTAGCCACCTAAATTCGTGAGTTATTTGGTCTCCTAGTTTCTTTCCAACTCACAAAATCTGTGCAGCTATGTCTCTAGTAGATAGTTTCCCAAGGCTATCCAAAAGAGACAGCTATTTGGTGGCAGGCCTGGAAGATACATTAAAGATATGAAATGGAATCAACGTCCCTATTTGTTTAGGACATAAAAGAATATTGACTTTTTATTTTTCCCGGGAAAAAAAAAAAAAAGGAAAGTCGCTCATTTTGACTTTTTGCTCGTTGGACAATGGAGTGTGATATAAACTGGTGGGCAGGTAGCGAATGTCAGTCTAGATTCTGGCTGCCAAGGAAACCCCATCCCATGATTTCACCTTGCCGAGAGTCTTGTTCTCATCTTTAACTATGTGGAGATCAGACGATTGCCAAATTCCTTTTCAGAACCAAAGCTCTGCCAACACAGTAAGCAACTTTCTGCCAGTGGTTTCAAAACCATTTGTGACTATGGTGTTTGAGGCAATACCAGCAGCTTTCCGTGGAATGATCCTTTCGGGCCCTCTGGCTTCAGTGCCTGTCCCAAAGCCAGCGTGGGATACACAGAATTCCCGGTGACTGGCCTGTGAAGCCACGAGGTTTCTTGTGTCAGCAAGATCAGTGATTCCCAAATCTCAGTATGCATCAGAAGCACCACGAGTCTTGTTAAAACACGGATTTCCTGGGCCTGACCCTCAGGAGGTCTGATTCAGTAAGTTTGGGGTGCGGGTGGGGGGGGGTCCCTAAAAATTTGCATTTCTAAGTCCTCGGGTGATGCTGATGATCCTGGTTCTGGACCGCATGTTAAGAACCACCCAGCAAGGCCGTACTTGTTAACCCTCGAGTTCTTCCTGTTTGATTGGCCGATACTACCCTTCCCAATCCCCGTATCAACGTGTAAGGTTCCGAGTATGGGAGCCGACGTGCGTCCTAGAAGCCCCGAGTCTGTTTCTCTCTTGGAGCCCGTGTCACAGATTAATCGTTGTGTTTCTCCATGCCTCTCATTGAGCGAATTTTCAACGGACAAACTTTAAGGACACGACTTGTAAAAACAGAAGTAGCAAGATGAACATGAAGATTCCTTGCGATTCTCCCACAAGGATGGAGAAAATATTACCTGTTGATGTATTTTCTCTCGGCTTTCCTTCTTTGGGAATTTTGCTTTCTGTGTGATTTGGAACCCTGGGTCTTTTTCTTTCCTCTTCACACGACGGCACGATCGCTTTCTCATTTGTTTCAAATCATTGTATTTCGACACGACTCTTAGTATGATTTCACTATGCACCCCATGATGGAATGCTCTGTTTCTCAGTTTTTCATAATTTTAAATGGCCAATGGCTTACATCTTTATCCATAGGCTCTGAGTACTTTCTTAAGATATATTCCTAAAAGTGAAGTTACTGGCCCAAATGATGAGCGTCTTTAAAGTTCGTAACTCTTGCTGAATGGCTTCCCAGACAGGCTCCACAAAACTTATCCTTCCCTGCGCAAAGCAGGAGAAATCTTTTACTTCCTGCCTCCAGTGAGTCATCTCTTAAAAATCTTTGTCAATTTGGCACATCTGGGTGGCTCAGTCAGTTAAGCTTCCGACTTCGTCTCAGGTCATGATCTCACTGCTTGTGAGTTTGAGCCCCACATCAGGCTCTCTGCTGACAGCTCAGAGCCTGGAGCCTGCTTCAGATTCTGTGTGTGTGTGTGTGTGTGTGTGTGTGTGTGTGTGTCTGCCTCTCCCCTGCTCACTCTCTCCCTGACTCTCCAAACAGTGAATAGGGTGCCTGGGTGTCTCAGTGGTTAAGTCTCTGACTTCGGCTCAGGTCATGATCTCACAGTCAACAAGTTCGAGCCCCGCGTGGGGCTCTGTGCTGACAGCTCAGAGCCTGGAGCCTGTTTCAGATTCTGTGTCTCCCTGTCTCTCTACCCCTCTCCCACTCACACTCTGTCTCTCTCTGTGTCTGAAAAATGAATAAACCTTAAAAAAAATTTTAAACAATGAAAAAACGTTAACAAATTTAAATATCTTTGCCAGTTTAATAGTGGCCTTTGGCATGTCATTATTGTTTTAAATTCATATTTCTTTGGTTATCCCCCAGAATGTAAACCTTTTTGTTTGTTTCCTGAGCATTTCTATTTTTATTACTGTGATTATCAGTTTCTATACATCTGCTTTTTAAAAAAAAAAACATTTCACTTCATATCTTTTCAGGCTGTATATGCCTTCTGGGGAAAAAATAGAGTTAACATTAAACAAAAAGAGAAAAAACACTCCTAATCCAACAATACAAAATTAACCACTGCTAACATGTTGCCAGACATTTTTCTTTGCATATGTGTATACATTTGTCTGCATTCATTCATATATTTTGCTTATAAACATAAGGAACATTTTTAGGAGTTGTTTGCCAAAGTGATGTTACACTGTCCATGCAGTTTATATTCTATCTAAATGTTAAAAATATATTATAAACATGTTTTAATTTTTTTATATGTAGTTAAAACCTCATTTCAAGGTACTGAACGGAATTTCATGCTATATATACATACCATATCAAACCCAGTCTCTAAATCGTTGTTTGTAACAGGAGCAAACTATTTATGATAGGGAAAAATTTCTAGAAATAGAATTTCTACATATATACACATCTGTGTTTTTCTCTTGACTATAAGTAATTTTCTGAAATTTAACATTACAGAAAAGATAGGCTACTATGTATTATGATCAAATTAAAAATAGGTTATAGGTAGCATACTACCAAACGATTTACTTTTTATCTTTCCATTTATCGTATATTGGCCAACTCTCCCATTGATGTACCCAGTTATATCTCAATTTTTTAGTGCCCTCTTACTTCTTCATCTTATGGAGGAATCATGGTTTAACACTTCCTTTACCGATAGATGTTGAGATTGTCATCCTAATTTCTTCATTATGTATCTATGTACATTTCTGAGAACAGATAGAGGTGGAAATGCCAGGTCATCAATATTTCAAATGCCAAAATATATTTCCAAATTGTCCGTCACAAAGTTTTACAAGTTATATTCCCATTCATAGTGTATTAGAATGTCCATCATCATACGGAGTTTGGACATTTAAAAGCTTTGACTATATGTTGTTAAAGGAATTGAGTCCAACTTAGAGAATTTGAACCAACCTGGGTTCCCTTTACCGATATAGAAGGAAAGAAAGGAAAATAAGGGAAGGAAAGAGAAAGGAAAATAAAAGGAAGAAAAAAAACCACTTGGCTATGTCGTTAATTATAACCTTAATGTTTTTGCTATTTTGACTAGTAGTAAAAGTTATTAAATTTAGTTTTGTATGTAACTTCTACACAGAAAAATACTATGGAAATGATATTGTGGTTTTTTTTATTCCTGAGCACCTGATCTATTAATGAATACCCTTCGCCCATTCTCTTCCTGAAGGGCTGGTGTCATTCTTGCAGATTTATAGGAGACTTTTGAGGCCCAAGGTCTTTAAGTCACTAGCATTGATACCCTTGGTGGGATCCTAACAAGTAAAACTATGTACATTTTTATTACACATACATTAGAGTGGATATTTGCTCATAAATTATCGCTAAGACAGCTGATGCACGCCAACTTCTTGGTGAGTCTTTTCCTCCATCTTGTATGTCAGCAATGTTTTCACAGTTAAAAGGAGCTGCAGAGGCCCACTGAAGCTTCAGGGAAGGAGGGCAGCGAGACACAGAAGGCAGTGATCGAAGAACGTGGCGCAAACTCTTTTAAAAACTGACAGACTTTGAGGGGCGCCCGGGTGGCTCAGTCGGTTGAGCGTCTGACTTCAGCTCAGGCCATGATCTCGCAGTTTGTGAGTTCGAGCCCCACATCGGGCTCTGTGCTGACGGCTCAGAGCCCGGAGCTTGCTTTGGATTCTGTGTCTCCTCCTCTCTCTACCCCTCCCCTGCTCATGCTCTGTCTGTCTCTCTCTCTCTCTCAATAATAAATAAACTTTAAAAAAAATTTCATAAAGAAAAACCTGACAGACTTTGAGATGATTCAGGTCAAAGACTAATTAGTCAAATTAGTTTATTCTGCTTGCTTCCTCTTTCGGATCCATTCTTGTAGCCAATGGTATCTTGACTGCCTAGCACATGACAAGAACCATGCTAGTCACTTGTATACCGTGGAAGTGTAAGGGCATTACGTGACTGGCCCCCAATTAATACAATGCTTCTTAGGGTTCAGGTCAGCTGTGGTAAGGCAGATCTAACAAAAAGAGGATTATGCCAGTCAGTACCAATTGATCCTGTTGTTTCGTTTTCTACATATTTCAAGGAACAGAAAAATGCATTATGTGCTCATGGCCTTCAGAGTTCTCACGGGCCATTGTAGTGTCACATATAATTAAGCATAAGTAGTGTTTTGAAAGAATACTAACATCACATCTGGCTAACAGTCATGGTTGGCTTTGGCCTTCCAGGGTTTGGGGATAGTGTGTGACCCCTGTGATAATGAGATACATTCATCTTTCAAATATTAACTTCAGATGGAAGTTGTCACATGTGCCCTTTTGTTCCCATGGTGTTAGCATTTATGAAGAATTGAGTCACATGTTTATTTGGAAAATTAAAAAAAAAAAACAGTAAATTCATTAAATAAGATTAAGCCACCTGAATTGTGAACTCTCTAATATTTTCCCTTTCATGTTTATTTGTTTGAGGCTTGAGTTTGGTTTTTATTTGCAGCCGTTCTTTATTTTGGAAACTATATCTATTGTTTGGCATCCTTTGAAATTTCAAAAGGCCAATCACAAATTATAATTTATCAGATGAAATAACATGGGGATATTTGACAAAAATCAGTGTATCTGATGACCTTTGAATAAGCCTGCAGCTATGAGATAATATAGAAAAAAGTATCTCTGGGAGAAAACCCAGTGGACGAGTTCAGAAACAGCACTCAACATTTGAGCAGATCTACTTTCAAAAAAAAACCAAAACAAAACAAAACAAAAAAAACCACCAAAAAAAGAAAAAACACGGATGTCAACGATTTAGAAAAGTCTTGTTTGCAAAAACAGATTCTTTTCAAGGTGCAATGGTAAATTAAAGACTTCAGAAATTCATCATCACACATTTTCTCTGGAACCAATAAACGGAAATAGTCTATTTTCTGTCATTAAAATTGGTTTGATTTTAATTTTGACAGTCACTGGAAGCTAATCTATCATCTTTACTTTTGACAGCAAAGCCAGAAAATGGGTTCTGCGAAAAGGATTTTTGTAGGATTCTGGTGGTTGTCATTACTAGAAGGCTTTTTGTGAATAATACGTGCCGAACTTGGCTTGACTCCTCATTTCCAGTCCTCTCTACTCCTTTTGTATCGAATTGCTAATAACTAGCTTCATCTTTTGTCACCAAAACAGAATGGCTTTTTTGTTTGCCCACAGAACTGTATTGCTCAGTGTTGAGCAATGAGTTATCACAAGATGATAATCCACTTCTCTGGAAACAGGTCTGTGAATCCACAGGCACTTCCACAAATAACAGACTGCAGGCTTTTGAGCAGACACTTTTATACCCCTTTTGAAAGCTGTTTATTAAATCTGGGGAGAAACTGGCTGACTGAGAGAAAGCTACACCAAATACGCTTATTTCCCTGACCGTGGAAACCTTTTCTCCTGCCTCAGAGGGAACGGACTATGAGAAACTTGATAACTCACGTGCATTTTGGACAGTCCATCCATACATGTATGGTTCATTCCCAAGCCTTGTCTCGTAATGAAGGGAAAGATTTACAGAGCAATAGCCTAGGATTTTAAAAACATAACGATAGTTTGTACTGTAGTTTAATGTCCCCATAAGGAAATCATTTACAAAAAAAAATACTAGATAATCATTTTTCATGTTTCCTTTGTCACTTGGGATGTCTATGCATCCACTTGTATCAGTCAGGGAACCAGGACCAGTGTGCGTTATGGGATAAGGGATTCATTACAGGAATCGGGGCTTCCACGGGGGGGGGTGGCGGGAGCGGGGGGGGGGGGGGTGGGGGGTGGGGGTCCAGGCGGGGGTCCGAGGCGCAGTGAGTCAGATGCCAAGCACGGTGGATGGTGAAGGGGAAGGTCTTAGAGGCTCTGGGGAGCTGGGCCTCTGCGGGTTTGCGAGCACACATTCGGTGGTGGGCCTTGGGCTGCTGTTGGTCAACAGGGTCCGCTCGTCCAGAGTCGCTGGAAGCAGCTTGGGGGAGACTGAGGGTGAGCCGGAACCGGCCCGCGTCTCTGCCTCTTCTGTCCCCACTTCCGATCAGGACGACCTTCGTTTAGAGCGTAGTCTACTGTCTCTCTCCTGCTTTCAGATCTCCTGTGCTTTCCTCCCTGGGCTTTAACTCAGACCCACACAGGAAGGACTTGTAGGAAATTAAGTTCCAACTTATCCCAGTTGACTCATTGCAGACTCACGGGTATTTAGCAGACACAACAGAGACATTCTATAGGAACGTGATATCTCCACGCTGTATTGTCACCCCTACAATAAAAAAGAATGTCTTGAAAACATTTATCTTAGAAAGAAATATGGGAAGGTTTTAGAATATTATTGACAGCTTTTAAAGAATACCCTGACCGAAATGATATTCTAGCTTTCTTTTTTTTTTTTTTTCTTATAGCTTTCAAACTTTATATCTTTCCTTATGGCTCTCAACCTTTATATCTTGCTTTTCTCGTCCACAGATGACACTCAAAGTATCAAAAACCAAAGTGGAGTAAATACTTCAGGGTCGAATTTTCATGTAGGTGATTCTGAGTAGACTGTATTACATGCTCTCTCAGACATCTCTTCTCATGGCCAATCTTATAAAGAAGCATGGTTTCTCCAGGGTATGCATTTCTCTTTCATGGCACCATTTTACAGAACCACGAGTTTTTGAAAGATGGCGAAAGAAGATACATAGGCAAGTTGTGAGCCACGAATTCGGAGTTCTAATTCATTGAGTAAGAAAAAAAGAAGGCACCCTGGTTGGCTGTATTTCCCATCAATATTAAACTAGAAAATAAATATGTTTTCAATGTAAATGTTCAAGCAAATAAAAATTTCCCATATTAAGCGAAGTCGGTTTTTGCCGACTTATCGGCATAAAGATTGAGCACTATTTCTGAGCGCCGGTCTACCGAGTTTATTCAGTATATACCCCTATTGGGGGAGAGTGGTGGTCTTAGGTACAGTCTGGTGATTGACAAATAAATTTTTTTCTGGCTCAGCCATTGTGGGAACATTTTGCACCCCAGGGAAAAAATTACTGTGTAACTGAGCTTTCTGTAATGCTTTGCCTGGAGCAGCTTTTCCTGGACCCCCTACAAATTAGAACAGAAAAAAATGCACTCCTCATAAGCAATGAGACAGATCCCTCTCATCTGGGTCCCTAGCACTAAGTTGCAGTGATGTCTGATTCACCACAGCCTTGGAGTCAAGTTCATCAGCTACAGTGGTGATAACTGTCTGGCCACTTGTCACCTCCTCGAAGGTGCTGTTAGCACGTCAGACAGCAGAGCCCTGACTTGACCTACCAGAGCTGTGCACGGAAGTCAGATGCATGACTTGCGGACCCCTGGGGGGATTTCTAGAAACACATTAGGACATATCCTTAAAGTAACAGTCCGCCATAAGGAAAGAAAAGCTCAGAGGCATGGAGATTCGTGCATAAGTTTACTGATGGTTTGGTGAAGACTGAGACATTTGGTCTTGTACCCAGTCCTCCTCCTGTTCCAGGAGCCACAGGTACGTCTCTCCCCCAACATGTGACGTCCCTGTCCTGTGCTGCGCTGGTGGAGCAGAGCTCCTTCCTACCTGTGACGACAAGAGTTTGAAAGCATGGATAGGTTGCGGGGGTGGGCAGACTCACTGGTATGAAAATACCTTTTGTCAAGTTCAAAAGCACTTCTCCTTGGAGGCTCTGCAGGAGTCGCTCGCTGGTGATGTGATGCAAGTTCCCCGCCCAGACAGAAGCTGGGGAAGTCTTAGTCTGCCTTCTTTATTCTGGCAAGTTCTGTCAGGTCATCTCAGATGCAGAGATTCGTCCCAAAGTCATCTCCATGACTACTGCCAAGAGCCTCAGGGGTGGGAGCTGGGGGGCTTCATGTGGGCAGGGGTGTCCCTTCCCCCCCAAAGTTAGAAATGATGTATCTAAACATCCCTGAAGTCTCATTTTCGTCACAAAATCTTTCACTCTGGAAAATTCTCAGTTCCAGTGACTCTAATCACTTAACGAGCCCTTTTATCTTTTCTGCTCTCTCACCTTCAGAGTTGCTGATGCAGCGAGCCAACTTCAAATGCCCACTGATGGAATCTTTGAATGGAGACAGATGCAGACTCAAAAGTTTGCATGCCAGGGGCGCCTGGGTGGCGCAGCCGGTTAAGCGTCCGACTTCAGCCAGGTCACGATCTCGCGGTCCGGGAGTTCGAGCCCCGCGTCAGGCTCTGGGCTGATGGCTCAGAGCCTGGAGCCTGTTTCCGATTCTGTGTCTCCCTCTCTCTCTGCCCCTCCCCCGTTCATGCTCTGTCTCTCTCTATCCCAAAAATAAATAAACGTTGAAAAAAAAAATTAAAAAAAAAAAAGTTTGCATGCCAACACAGAAAAGCAGCCTCCACACTTCTTAGGATTCAATTTGAAAATTTCGGTTAATTAATTTTAGCCTAAATAACTCTGACAATGTGGAAAATTCATTATGCAGTTTATCAGAAGAGATGCATAAGCCACTCCTCAGGAAAATTCCTTAAAATGTTCCTTTTTCTCTTAAGCATTTTGATTCTCAGAGTAACCTTTCCTATCTTTACACTCGGATGGAAGTAGAAGAACAGTATGACAGATTAGAGCCAAAGGATTTATCCGGAACAGACATTTTCGAGTCTTTGTAAGACTACGTGCAACTCCCACTGGAGTTCATTTTTCGTGGTTTTGTATAACATTAGAAAACAGCATGGGGGCGCCCGGGTGACTCAGTCGGTTGGGCATCCGACTTCGGCTCAGGCCATGTTCTCACAGTCTGTGGGTTTGAGCCCCGCGTCGGGCTCTGTGCTGACAGCTCGGAGGCCGGAGCCTGCTTCAGATTCTGTGTCCCCCTCTCTCTCTGCCCCTTCTTGGCTCACACTCTGTCTCTCTCTCTCAAAAACAAATAAACATTTAAAAAAATTTAATAAAAAAATGCAAAGAAAGAAAAAAGCATGGTTTGAGAGTAAAGGTTCTCCAAAGATCTCAAAAGCTGTGCCTGAATTTATGACATTGGAATCATTTGTATAAAATTTGTTTTATTTATCTATTTATTTATTTTTAACTTTTATTTATTTTTGAGAGACAGAGACAGAGCATGAGCAGGGGAGGGGCAGAGAGAGGGAGACCCAAATCCAGAGCAGGGCTCCAGGCTTTGAGCCATCAGCACAGAGCCCGATGTGGAGCTCAAACTCAAAAACCGCGAGATTGTGACCTGAGCTGAAGTCAGACGCTTAACTGGCTGAGCCAGCCGCCCCCCCGCCCATAAAATCTGTTTTAAATGAAATGTTATTTTAGTGTCAATTATATTAAATAATATTACTTTATAGGGTTTAATAGTAAGAGTGTTTGTATATCTGTGTAATAGACCTTTGTAATAGACCTGTGTAAAGCAGGGAGCTCTGTGTGTGTGTGTGTGTGTGTGTGTGTGCACGCACGCGTACATGCCAGGTAAGAGTCGCCAGGGAAAAAACATTTGTTAAAGATGAGAGTGGGCCTCTATAACCCCACAGACATCACTTCACGGACCTTGAGTCCCTTGCTCTTTCTTCTTTTGGGCTCCACACCTCAGGCCATAGGGCTGTTACCTGGCCTATTTCTCAGCGTGACCTGAATTTTCGTCAGACCCTCTGGATGTCACGTTCATATGCCTGCTACATTCCTTCTCCCCATTACGTCCATTCTCTCTCTCTCTCTCTCTCTCTCTCTGTGTGTGTGTGTCTGTATTTCATATGTATGTCTCTGTCTCTCTCTCTCTCTCTCTCACACACACACACACACACACACACACACTGCCTCAGTTGTGCACACCTAGTTACTCTGCACTTGGCCCAAACTGCACAAGCAGTAGAAGCTGAAAGCTTGCTCTCCCGAGGAGAATTATAAATTTATGATCATTGCGGATGTCGTTTCTATGGATGCTTCATATTTTCTATCTTGGTGAGGGAAAAGGGGAGGATGGTAGGCAGATTTGAGAAAACTCAAGGCGGCCGTTAGAGAATTACAGTCCATGAAAAGAAAATAAGGGGCCAACAACGTGTTTACTATGAAAACCACAATCACAGGTAAGTCCCTGCAGGGAAGTTAGAGATAAAACTGAGACTTGAGATGGGGGGTGGAGGAGACCACAGGTCAGATGCTTGATAAGAAAGAAAGAGGCTTCTAGAATAAGAAGGCATCAAAGGGTGATTTAAGGTAAATATATGGAATTTTCAGGGAAAGACTCACATCCTATCAATTACAAATAAACTCGCTAAAGAAAAAGTATCGGGGCACCTGGGTGGCCCAGTTGGTTAAGCATCCGACTTCAGCTCAGGTCATGATCTCACAGTTTGTGAGTTCAAGCCCCACGTCAGGCTCTGTGCTGACAGCTCGGAGCTTGGAGCCTGCTTCAGATTCTGTGTCTCCTTCTCTCTCTCTGACCCTCCCCTGCCCCTGCTCACACACTCTCTCTCTCTCTCTCAAAAATAAATAAACATTAAAAAAATTAAGAAAAATATCAAGAAGGGTGACCTATACTTGCTGTTTCCCAGATAATCTGCTCGTGGAGACAGAGGAGCTCAAAGTATCAAATCATTTCACTTTCGTAAAAGTTGCCAGACTACTTTTAAATATTTAGATCATATGATAAGACTCAGTTTTTTTCTATGAACAAACATCTTCAAAGGTATTCCCAAGTGACTTCCAAAGTCTGTGACGGTTATTTCGTTTCAAAGAAAAAGGGAGGGGGGTTCAGGAAAATTAAAAAAAAAAGTGTGCTTGAGATATTAGCACACATTCACACACATTTTAATTACCAGAGTATCCTCTTTGTTTCCACTGAATAAGGACTGGAACCTAGCTTTACCGTAGATACTGGTTTCAAATAGAAAAATTGAGACAGTGTTGCTCAATATGGGCTCATGGGCTTTTAAAACCTGTAATTCATGAATGTCCAGAAAAGGGGCTTTGACCTCTGTGGAGAAGGATTTGCAATCTGACAATGTTGCGATCGATAATATTCTGTGTGCTACATTGTCTAAACACAACGATTGCACAGGTAAAGTGTGGTCTACAGCGATGCAATAGCCTCAGTGAGAATTCCTGTTGTGTTCCATATTCTCTCCCCCCTCCCCAAGATATGCATCTCTCTGGGCAGATACACCACAGTCTGTCCCCGGGAGATAGGACTAGGCAAGTGAGGCCAGCAGAAATGGCAAGTAGAGGACAAAGCTGCTAAGCAGCAGAGACAACACGTGACAGTGATACGCACCCAGCTGTGCCTGTGTGGGGAGCAGGGGATGTCTGGCACAACTCTTTGAACAGCGTCTCCACTTTCACCTCTCTGGTAGGATTCCCACATGCCTACTGCACAGCTTTCTCCCCGACTATCCTTGCAATATTGGAATGTCCTTGCTCGGATTCCCTTCTCCTCCTCATTTTCCTACTGCCAGATGATGATTTTCATTACCTGCTCCTCTCTGCCCCAAACTCACCTCTGAGATCATGGATTGACCCCAAGGATCCCATTCCCCACCCAAGAACCTCTGATCCTGTACTTGAAACATCCCCCGGGTACACATTTGTCTGATTTTCCTGTGCCGGGCTGGCTGAGAGGTCTGTACTTACAGAAATATTATGATCAGCCTTCGAGGTGAATCAGCTCTCAAGAAGACAATTAGATGAGTATTGAGGAGACAGAAAGGGGCCAAGTCAAGGCAATTAGACAGCGAAATCCCTACATAAGTCAAGTTAGGTGATGTACACGTTCTGAGGTTAGGAACATAGGAGACTATAACCATTCTTCAGCAAGCATTTATTAAACATTTACAATGTTCCAGGCACCTTGATTATCAAGTCTGATCAGTTAATGATTGCTCATGTGTTTTTTGCAGGAGCAGTAATTAATTCAGGGCATTAACAGCCAAAGTCCTAGTCTGTGGACAGGTATTATAAGCATGCCTGCAAGAAGAAGAAATGCTTATTATATACTAAGGAAGCCATCTAGAAGTAGCCTCAGGAAAGTTATTCCTCCCTTCTGACCTAAAAAGCAAGGCTGGCTGGGCTGAGAACAGTGTGGATGGACCCAGGGCTCTGTGCCTTTAAAAGGCACGTTACAAGTGATTCTGATGTGGGGCCAAATTTTGAATTACTGACTCAGCAAACCGTATTGATTTATACAACAGACACTTGTTAAACATTTGCTACAAGTTTATACGCAAGGATAAATTAGAAAGGAGTGCTACACCCAATGTAGTTTGTAGTCTGATAATACACAGATGTCTTTAAGGTAAGCTGAAATCTCAATGACGTAAAATAGATAGATAGAATTAGAAAAAGAAGAATTTACTGATGAAGTTTCTGGAAAAGGTTTGGGTGGAAAAAAAGCATTTGAGCTGAAGTTTGAAACATGGTTCACGCTGAAATTATTTTTAATGCTAAGGCAATCCATCTGTACTTGTGAAAGACTACATAATATACACATTTGTACACAGATACACACAAAATTGTTCCCGGGTCCACAGAGAATCTACATGTATGCATAGGTGGGCGTTTCTAGTGTCTGTCTCAATATAAATAGGAATGTCGATACAAACATAAGTATAATTATAAACGGATATAGACATAATTGGGAATCGACATTTTTATAAAAATGGAACCATTTTATACACGACAGTTTGTGACTTATTTTTTTTTTTCCGAAAAAACGTACCATGGATATCACTCATGGGAATCAGTATTGATCAGAGCATCGTTTTTTGTTGCCTGAATGCTATCTTGTATATAGATGTATTATGATTTATTCAGCTAAGCCTATAATGTTGGGAATTTGAAGCTGTTGTCTTTTTTTAATTTTCTGTCATAAACATGCTGAAAAGTGGATTCCTTAAAGTGAATTCATTTCCTTAATGATGAATGTCTAGAAATGGAATTTTTAGGTCAATGCATATGCATTTCTTTAACAAGTTGGTAGAAGGCTGAGATGCACCCCAGGAGGGAATTAATGTAAACAATAGCCAAGGTATAGGAAAGTGTGGGCCACCGGGATAGAGGGTGATGGGGATTATGTTTTGCCTGAAGAATAGGGTAAAGGGGGATGTCAGTCCATTCAGATTGCTAGACCAAGAATACCACAGACTGGGTAACTGACAAACAGAGACTTAATTTCTCACAGCTCTGGTGGCTGGGAGGTCCAAGATCAAGGCGTCCACCAACAGATTCAGTATCTGGTGAGAGGCCCTTCCCTGGTTCATAGCTGCCAACTCCTGGTGTCATTACCTGGTGGCAGGGATGAAGGAGCTCTCCGGGGTGTCTTTTCCAGGGCACTAATCCATTCATGAGGGTTCCACCCTCATGACCTGATCACCTGTCAAAGACCCCACCTCCAAATACCATCACTTTGAGGGTTGGGGTTTCAACACATACATTTTGGGGCGGTGGTCGGGGGGCAGGGGGGACACAAGCCTTCAGACCAAAGCAGGGGAGTACTAAAAGGCAAAGAAATCTGGCTGAAAAGTTCAGATAGGGCCAGAATGTGCAGACTCCAATGGTAGATCAAGGAATGGAGGCATAATGGCATTCAGTGTTCAGTGGCTTTTCATCTAACACTGTGGATCCTTTCCTCAGAATCGCTAAGGATTTGGGATAATTCCAGAGTTTTTGAAACTCTCGCTTTGGTGCTTTATATCGTTGAATAGTCTCATAAGTGCTTTGGGCAGACAACAAAACTACCCAGTTTTCAGAAACCATCAATGCTTGAGTGCATGGCCTCAGAGGGTGGAAGTTCCATCAATGGCTGCTGTCGACATGGGGGTGAGGTGCCCAGTGTCCAGGAAGCGAGCAGAAGGTGGCTGTCGTCGTATTAGTCTTTGCACCTCCACCCCAACCTACGTGGCGGCCGACGGTGATTTATTTCAACGGAACAAAGGAACTGTCCTTCACATTTTCTCTCTTCATGTGCCGTGAAAGAGGCACCCAAAAGCTTCTCAGACCGTAGCAGGAAGGAGATGGGAGACAGACCCATGGGGACAGTCGGAGCTGGCTGTTCTCATTTGGGGAGAAGGTTCATTATCTTTCTTTAAATTTCCTCTCACACTGGGAAGTCGTTATGATCTGGCACGCCTCCTGACATTTTTATGACTTCGTTTATTTTAATACATGGTTCATTGTATGTTTTGGAACAGCCCTCAAAAAAATTCCTCCAAATGGCCCTTCAGCATAGCCGATGAGACATTTCATCATGTCCTCTCTTGTCACTTCTTACTAGCTGCCTAAACTTTTCTCTTGGGTGAGGGTATAAAGCTCTGTGAGAGCGCTTTAGGACCATGGCACTGGTGTGCCTCTTCCTCGGATGGTTCCATAACAGTTGATCTCTTTACACGGAGATTTGTGTCGTGCCCCCCACTCTCAATAGGGGGAAATATGACGCGTCCCCTCAACTTGAAGAAGAAGAAGAAGGAGAAAAAAAAAAAACCTTTTAAATTCAATTAAGTAACAACCAGCAGCAGCAGAAGCAGGCCACTAAAAGGCATTTCTTTCTCTCGGAGTGCTTTTCCTTCCCGGGAGCAGAAGGGCTGCTGCGCAGTTAAGAGTCACATGTTTGATTGACTCGCTCCCAAGCTGATGTTCACACTGCCGTATTCATCTTGCTCCGTCGACTGTGACATGCCGCCCGGATGCGGCGAGGCTGACAGGGAATGTGAGGGGGACCAGACAGATGACGACGTCTCCGTTCTTCTGAGCCCGTGCTGGACGATCTGTCACCTGATGATAGGCCACAGCCTGTCATTTATTTACTTACAGCTTTAATGTGGGTAAAGTGAGCAGGAGAAGGGGGGTGGGGAGTGACAAGAGGCAAAGAGAAAGTGAGCGGTTGCAGGAAAGAGAAATCTGACAGACCCTTTTCGGCATCAAAATATCAACAGCCATCTCGTACGTCTCAGTGGGCATGCCTGCCCAGGAGCCAATTATCAGCAGCATCCTGGCCAAGAAAGCAGATTTGCAAAGCAGGAACTTCAGCCATGGAGCCTTCGGGGGTGGGGTCGACAAACCACACGGCCTCTTGATTCTATTAAGTGCCCTGAATTTCTTGCACATTTAATTTCGGCAATATTCGGCGATGGTTTTAGCGAGCGTGTGTTCCTTTCGGTTCTTTAACCTGTACACATCTTACGGAGTAATTTGTGTGCGCTATGGAAATCACCATCCGAGTGTCCCTTTAGCTTTAAAAGTGCTGCTAAAGATCTGGTCTTGACGACAACACCTTCGAAAGCCACTGACCTGGCTGTTTTATGAGATGACATCCTGGTTACGGGAAGGAGACACCTGAAATATACCCGGGCAAACAACAATAGATATTTTAACTACGGATTCTGCGGGAACAAAACTGACTATTCAAATTTTAAGAAAATCTTGTAAACCAAAATATTTGTCTTCTCCTGTGTCTAAATGAATAAGATATTCTTGAGTTAAACACATTTTTCATAAAGTTTATTTATTTATTTGGAGAGAGAAAAAGAGAGAGCATGGGAGGGCCAGAGAGAGAGGGGGAAGAGAATCCCAACCAGTCTCCGTGCTGTCATTGCCGAGCCCGACATGGGACTTGAACTCACAAACCGTGAGACCATGACCAGCAGAAACCAAGAGCCGGACGTTTAACCGACTGAGCCACTCAGGTGGCTCCCCTGACCCCCTACCTTTTTTTTCCATTTAAAGTTTATTTATTTATTTTGAGAGAGAGAGAGAGAGAGCTGAGTTAAATTTAATGAGTAAAGAATTTAATTAAAAAGGCATGAATTTATACAGATGTATAAATGTTTTATGCACAAACGGATTTGAGCCATTATAACAGCTTTCGAAAGGCATCTAGAGTTTGGACATTCTTTTCTTATTTTACAACAGTAGGTCTGATTTTGCCACCCGGCCCTTGGCCGGGAGTCACAGGCATTTCCCACACGCTGAGGATCTCACGCTGGGCATGTGAAGTGAACAGGGAGAGTCTGACTGGAGGGCACCTCTATATGCCCAAAGACCAGAAAGCGTTCGCAAATCATCACTAACGATGGCGTTGATGAGGCCCAGGTGTTGGGTCCAGCATTATGTCGATAAAACCCACCATGCAAAAATATCAACGAACTGACATATTTCATCAGAAGCATCGCCCCTGGGAAATCAGAGCTGTAACCCGTAGTAGTCAAAGTCCAACAGCTCGAGACTGAGTGTTCTCGACGAGGCTCGGGCTCTTTGTGTGTTTTTCCAGATGCCTCCTTCGGCATGTCTAGATTTGCTGTGCATTCTCCGGATATGAGAGGAACCCCCTTTTAGGCTCTCAGATTTGCGGCGTCCAAGCAGGCACTCAGCGGGCAGCTTGGAATACAACAGGTGTCACCTTGGCCCAGTGAAGGCAAAACCTCCAAGGAAGTCAGGCACATACATGTGATTTTCCAGAGGGTGGAATTTTGCATTTTAATAGTGGGTGTCTGCTTTGGGAGAGGAAATGATTCCAGCCGATGCTGAGAAGGTCGTTGGAGAAGATTAGACACAGTTCACCCTGCGGATACATCAGCACGTCTTCCCTAAACGTCTCCCCCGCTCTTAGACATTCCGTGTGCTTTGCGGCGTCGGGCTCCAAGCTGGGATCAGTAAAGAGGAGGCTCCATATGGGGTCCCCTTACTGAACGTAGAAAGCCAAGCTACACTCGATCTGTCACTCCTCCTGGAGAACTGCTGCCAGAGAAGGGAGATATTACCACGAAGCCTGATGATCAAAGGGTCGGGTGACATACAGCCGGCAGCTTTGTACTGTTTCTGGAGCTGGTACTGTCTTCACTTCCTGGCGCGTGTGATTTGGCATATTCTGCAAATGAGCCACGTACTGAAGTAGAGTTGCTTGACGCCCCTGAACGGTTGGCCATTTTCGGCGCACCTTCCGAGGTTTCATTTTGTATTGGCCGAGACTCCCACTTTTTTTTTTTTCCCTGAAGAATTTCGGGAGGGAAGAGAATTTTGTCCCCTTCTACGTAGTTGGCGATGTGTCTCAGACGTTTCAAGGGGCCAGATTACCCGTCCTCGGTTTCTTGCCTTGGCAGCAGTCGTGATGAATCCTATAACCTCGCTCACGACTTAGCTGGATACTGTTTGCGTTGGATTTATGCGGACACAGGTGGTGCCCTAAGGGTCCAAGCCTTTATGGGCAACACCTGCTTCTATTTCTTTTGCCTGCGTTCTTGCCGGGTATGACATATGTGAGGTGGGGCCTTAAGTTCTATTTGCAAGATCAGCGAGGTGAAGAGTGTTAAACATTAGGATTTTATTGCAGCTAAGCTTTATTGTTCTTCTCAACAGCCCCTCATGGTTCTTTAGCCTTTTTTATATCTCTGGTTAGATGTGGTTAATAATGGTGACTTGGGAGGAATTCGAACCAGAGGGAAGAAGGGCAAGAACATGCTTGGAGCTGACCTTACCTAGGAAATTTCCATTCCTGGTCCCCCGTAGAGCAGTCAGTGTTTTACCATTTACCAAGTATTTTCAGTCTCGACGATTACATGTTGCAGTGTAGCCTATAGTAATTTTAATAATAGTTATAGAGAAAATTATTTCTTGTTTGTTCTTCCATCAAATACTAAGGACCTCCCACCCATGGAGTCCTCAGTAAACTTCTTGAACCCTGGCCCTGATCTCAATCCCTTTAATACGTAAAAGGATTGCTCTTTCTTTTTCTTTTAATTTACATCCTCTCTGCTTTTCTAAGCTAAAACAGCTCTTTCCCATTTCCTGTCTCTCGCATTCCTTTTGCGGCAAAGGTGAAAAGTAGAAGTAATTATTATCCGCTGGGACTGTTTCTGCAGAGACCATAAGCTATGTCCAAGTCTTGTGTAATTTTTATCGCTAACATTTTTATTCTTGACCCAGCTGCGACGCTGCGTCCTTCCAGCATTAGTCTATTTGCATGGAAAGCTCCAAACACAAAATTATATCAAACGTAATGATAGATAAGCAGTTAGCAGAGTCATATGGTTGCAACTGAATATTGCCTCCCTGTAATATCTGTGAGCAGGGGTAATATTTAAGATATTTATCCTATCAAGCAGCCAAGCACTGATCGGTGAGTGCGGGTTAGCTCTAAACAACGGATGCAGGCTGACAGATGCCATCCATTCCCTGAAGCTCCCCTGTATGGGGGAGCATCTCAAGGTGGGAATACAGGAGCGGCAGTCTCCATGGTGACATAAGAGCAGCACTCAGGAAGGCGCATCACCCTCTGTTTTAGTCTCCTAGTGTCCTTGAGTCCTCTCCTCTTCTTAGAAAGACACCAGTCATGGGTTCGACGGCCAACCCAAAGTCCACGATGATGATTTCATCTCAAGATCTTTAATCTGAAAAGATCCTACCTCCAAATGAGGTCACGTTCTGAGGTACTGGGTAGACATGATTTTGGGGGTGCCACCATTCAACCCACTACATTCTCACTCTCACTATTTCTTGGAATGATATAAACGGCAGGAGATTCTCAAATGGCAGGTGCAAATCTTCTTAATGATCTCCTCCCTGAGCAACATAGTGTTCATTTTTTTTTAATTTTTTAAATTTTAAAAATTTTTTTAAATTTTATTTATTTATTTTGAGAGAGAAAGAGAGAGAGAGAGAGCAGGGGAGGGGCAGAGGGCGAGAGAGAGAATCACAACCAGGCCCCACAAGGTCACTGTAGAGCCAGTCTCAGGGCTTGATCTCACCACTGAGAGATGACAACCTGAGCTCCCATAAGAGTCCAACACTTAACCAACTGAGTCACCAGATGCCCCGAGAAGTGTTCGTTTTTCAGTTTTGTACTGATCCATCCATCAACTTAGTTAATTCTCCATTTGATGATGGCAAAGGCAGAGTGTTGAAACACTTTGCACCGTGCTTAGAATTTGAAACGATCAGTCCTCTAATACCTGTCCGGAACTGTTTTCCTATTTCTCTTTCCCACTGGATCCTCCCAGCAGCCAGATGGAGGAGGATGGAGTGGATTCGAGTCCTGGCCTCAGCGAGCAGGATGCCGAGACCCAGAGGGGCGGGTTTGTGCCAGTGTTCCCCTCAGTTAGTGATTGACGGAGCAGGACTGGGGCTTCCGCGTCTAGGCGCGATTTTCTCCCATGAAGCCGATCCCATGACGGTCAAGAAACAGCCTGATCGTCACAATTTTTTCCTGTCACAGTCTTTAGGGAAACCCCTTCCTTCACTTCCGTTTCCAGATACAGATTTTCATTTGACTTGGAGATTTAGGGACATGGTAGCTTAGCCACTGTGGCTTTGAGATCAGTCTGAACTGTGCTCTTGTCCAGGCTGTGTCATGTTGGAGGTAACCTTTCTGGGCCTCGGCTTTCTCATCCAAATGGAGAGAGTAGAATGATCTTGTAGGGAGATAACGAGGACAGTTGATGTAAAATCCATGTAAAGCATCTAGCAAAGTGCCACCAAAACAGATGTATATTTTACTACAGCGCCGAAGAAAGAGGATACGGTACAAGGCAGCAGTGTGGGTTGGGTCCGCAGAACCAGCTGGATGGTTGTCGGGCAGATACCAGACAGTAGGTCTCAGTTGCACGTATGGTATGATGGGAGTCTCCAGGTACCGTCTAGCAAATTCTCGGGGTGGTTTTCTGTGTGTCAGACATAAAGAGGTGAAAAAGGAAGCATCTCTTTCACAATTTTTTAAAGTTTTTTTAATGTTTGTTTATTTCTTAGAGAGACAGAGACAGAGTGCGAGCGGGGGAGGGGCAGAGAGAGAGAGAGGGAGACACAGAATCCGAAGCAGGTTCCAGGCTCCGAGCTGTCAGCCCAGAGCCGGTCGCGGGGCTCAAACCCGCGAACCGTGAGATCATGACCTGAGTCGAAGTCAGATGCTTAACCGACGGAGCCACCCAGGCGCCCTGTATAGTTTTTAACCATTAATGAAAACAGCTGTGTCAAGAGGCGCGTGGGTGGCTCCGTCGGTTAAGCGAACGACTTTGGCTCAGGTCATGATCTCACGGTTCGCGGGTTTGAGCCCCACGTCTGGCTCTGGGCTGACAGCTCGGAGCCTGGAGCCTGCTTCGGATTCTGTGTCTCTCTCTCTCTCTCTGCCCCTCCCCAGTTTGCTCTCTGTTTCTCTTTCTAAAAAATAAATAAACATTAAAAAAAATACTTGACCTCTGACCAATTTGGGGGTTAGGGGCACTGACCTCCCCTCCCAACCCCCCCCGCGCGGTCGGAAATCCACTTATAATTTTTGACTCCTCAAAAACTTAACTACTAAGAGCCTACTGTTGACCAGAAGCCTTACCAATAACACAAACAGTCAATGAACACATATTTTGTATGTTACATGTCTTACATACTGTAGTCTTATAATAAAGCAGGCTGGAGATAAGGAAACGTTCTTAAAAATTCATAAGGCAGAGAAAATACATTTACAGTGCTGTACTGTAAAAAATCCACATACAAGTGGACCCGCCCAGTTCAAACCTGCGCCATTCAAGGGTCAACTGTTATATTTAAGACTGAGTAGGAACTACCCTTTTATTAAAATTTACCTTTCCTTTCCACGTTTTCAAAAGATACTTGCACAAGCCTCCCATCCCTTGGAGTGCTTTGAAGGCAACGCGGGAATGAAAACTCTTAGTGTTTCCGAAGGAATTTAGAGGCACAGGGTATTGCGAGGGTCAGAACAAATAAAAATAGCTTTTCAGGTTTCCATATACTAAAAATGTACCTCTTGTTCTGAATCATTTTCTTCCACAGCAGTTAACACACAGGCAGAACACAGTTTGAAACGTTTTAACTAGCCGTCTGCACAACTTCAAAGCTCGTTCTCAGGCCTGCATGTTGCTCCTTGGTTAAGCCTCCCAAGCAAATAAGCCAGAGACACACAGAGACAATAGGCCTTCCTGGTTGAAATGAACACGTTACTTTCCTTTGTCAGCTGAACACGTTACTTTCCTTTGTCAGCAAATGTAGACATTTTTGAGAAAGCCGGCCTGGAACGAAATCTACGTGGGGAGCCCTGTCTGCCACTGATGCGCGCGCGCACACACACACACACACACACACACACACGTGTAAAGCAACATTCACAAGAAATGGTCCCAAGTTTCCAAGTTTCCGTTCCATTGCAATCTGCATCCTCTTCTGAGTCTCTTACGGCTCTGGACCATTTTCAAGACTTCTTTCTTATCCCAGCACACTTTGTCTTATGGTTGGCATCTTTCCCTTTGAAAATTCAAGCCAGAGCCATCTCAACCCTTTCCTGAAATTTGGCCCGTCAAAATTTAGAGTAGGGTACATCATCCTTTTATTATGAAAGTACCCTTGCTCTTTTTTTTTTTTTTAACATTTATTTATTTTTGAGAGTGAGAGAGGCAGAGCACGAGCAGGGGAGGGGCAGAGAGAGAGAGGGAGACACAGAATCCGAAGCAGGCTCCAGGCTCCGAGCTGTCAGCACAGGGCCCAACGTGGGACTTGAACTCACGGAGTGTGAGATCATGACCTGAGCTGAAGTCGGACACTTAACCGACTGAGCCACCCAGGCGCCCCAGTGCCCTTGCTTTTTTATCCCACCCAGAATAGACAGGAAGGAAGCAAAACATGAGCATTCTTTCACAGCTTGCTTTAGTGTGAGCGTTGCTACTACTCTGATAATTCCGTTTGGATTATGTTCCATGAGCCAGGTCTGTGCCAGCGAGAGAACATGGAACAGACACAGTCTCTACCTTCAATCAGGTTACAGTCTGTGCGGGAGAAATGAAATTAAACATAAGCTGCCTGAGCAGTGTCTTCCACAAAGTGTCTACTGAGAGGCAGGAAACTTCTGTTCCAACTCAGAGTTTTATCCAAGATTAATAAAAGACGAGATGAAAGATCCGTTCTCTCTGTTTTCCGTGTTCATGAAATAATTCAACGTGATTAGGCTAGGAAATGATTTCTGCTTGATTATCCTGTATTGGTTGAGTGATGAGGCCTGATGTTGGTTTCCTCCCAGTCCAGTCATATTTTTCTGGGGTGGTGACATTCAGTGGCCCTTAGGGGAAATGGGAAGGGGAGAGGCAGTCAAGAGTTGAGGTCAAAGAACAGGAATGAAAATCAGAGCTCCGCGCTCAACTTTTCTGTATTTTTCTAGTTCAGGGAGGAGAAAGAATGAACCAAGTCAGGACGTCCCCTCAATTTCTCAAAGCAGGCTCTTTGAAAGCTCTGGCTTTGGAAGTTCAGTCAAGAAAATCTCTTCTCGGCCTCTCCGTCTTCGTGGCGATTATAGCCGGTAACCATGGCGGGTGAAATGTTGCTCTCTGAATTCCAGTCGCGGGTCGTGGGCAGAGCCAGGATTCAATCTAGAAGCAGATGCCCTTTTGCAAACTCCTCCACCATTGAGGAGGAGTGTTCACAAACCGGAAATGGCATCTTAAAGGCGGGGATCCTCTTCCTTTTTGATGCCTGCTCACCGTCAGGCAGTGAGTGAAGGAGCCTCGACACAAAGATGTCGTCCAGTGGCTCTATTCCCTCCAGACATACTGTAAACAGGAAGCTGTTCACAGGGTGTCTCAAAAGCTTCCATTTACCTTTCGGCTTTTAAAATTTCAGAAGTATAAATGCACTACCTTAGAGAAATCTTGTGAAATAGTAATTATTTGTGTTCCTTTTGCAAGTATGCAATTTTGTGACTCTTGAATCATTTTTAATTTTTTAAGTTTATTTATTTATTTTGAGAGAGAGAGAGAGAGAGGTGGGGGGGACGGGGGGGGGGAGAGAGAGAGAATCCCAAGCAGGCTCCACGCTGTTAGCACAGAGCCCAGCGTGGGGCTCAATCTCACAAACAGTGAGATCGTGACCTGGGCAGAGATCAAGAGTCAGATGCTCAACTGACTGAATCACCCAGGCGCCCCTCGTTTTTAACTTTTGGTTTTTTTACATTTATTTATTTTTGAGAGACAGAGAGAGGCAGAGCACAAGTTGGGGAGGGGCCGAGAGAGGAGGAGACCCAGAATCCGAAGCAGGCTCCGGCCTCCGAGCTGTCAGCACAGAGCCCGACGGGGGGCTCGAACCCACAAACCGCGAGGTCACGACCTGAGCCGAAGTCAGATGCTCAACCGACTGAGACCCCCGGGCGTCCCCATTTTTAACTTTTTTAAGCAGTATGTACCATCTTCCACAAGAGAGACTGGAAAAAAATTAAAATAAAAAAATTCTAAAAATTCACAAAACTGCGGCTCCTGGATGGCTCAGTCGGTGAAGTGTCCGACTTCAGCTCAGGTCGTGATCTCACATTCCGTGGGTTCAAGCCTCGCGTCGGCCTCTGTGCTGACAGCTCAGAGCCTGGAGCCCGCTTCAGATCCTCTGTCCCCTTCTCTCTCTCTCTTTCTCTCTCAAAAAGAAACAAACATTAAATTTTTAAAAATAAAACAAATAAAATAAAAAAGAAATTCAGAGCGAGACCGCAGAGCTGTGCTGGTTCTCGAGGTCGGGGGAAATCATCTTGGAGATGGGGGGGGGGGAAGGGGGGGGTGGGGGGGGATTCAGCAGGGCTGTGTGGATTTGCCAAGAGTGCCTAAGGAACCACACTCTCAAGTTCTTTTGATGCACTTTCTACTTCGAATACAATGCAGACTCGGTCACTGCTAAGTGTTCATGTCAGACGAAATGGATGTAAAGCATGAGGTGAAACCAGCAGGTCTTACATTTCCTTCTAGAAACGAAGGAGTTACACTCTCCTGTCCCGTCTGACGTTTGGTTTACAGAGTGCAGTGAACTGCGCTGGAGTGAGGCATTTGGCTAAGAGGCGGCACCGTGTGTCTGTAAAAGAGACTAACGTGTGCTCCTATTCTGTTTGTTTGGAGAACAAATATTTTCCCTGAAGTTAAGTCTGTTTGGCTGGATGGGCAGGGTGGGCATGTGAAGCGGGGTGCCATGCCTGGCTGCGTCCCTCGGAAGCCGTGCCCCCGAAGGAAGCCTGGGGTTCTGGAGAGCCACGGTCACTCTCCGGCCTGTCCCTGCGTCCTCCCTTCCCTGCGACACCGGATCAGTCTTCACGCCCTCCTGGGCTCTCACCCACTTGGCAGCAATCGGCCGTTCTCAGACCCACTGCCAACACCCTGCTGCCTTCCCCAGTTCAGAATCCTGGTTCAGTCACGTGGCCGGTCTATCTTTGCCGACACAGCTTCCGTGAAGATGGTAGAAAAGTGCGATGATTCTGTGACGTGCGACGCCCCCGGCTTATTGGTACCTGTCATTTAGGGTTGTGCACTGTAATCGAGCTTGCCGTTGGGGTTTCCCAGCCTCGACCCAGCTGATAGAAACACATCCAAATCTGGATACACCACTTAGGAAACCGAATATAATGCCCTTTGAGTTGTACTCTACCTCTCGTGGTTATAGTGAAACAGTGCTCCCTCTGAATGATCAAGGGATAGAGGGCTTAGTATGACTTTTGTAAAAGTGATTACTCTGATTTTGGCTCCATATAAGGATGCCCTTTCCAAAAGTTCATGTCGTTCGACATTGGAATGAGCCGCCCGATAGGTGGTAAGCTTCCTGTCGCTGGGAGTATTCAAGGAAAGACTACATGGCCAGGAACGCACTGCACAGAAGAGGATATAATCCTCCCGAGAATCTCTTCCTGATCTAAGGTTCTCTGCTCGGACCAAGTCTCAGTCTTGCAAGATCGTAATGATTCCCGTTCCGGGGGCTCACCATTCACTTCCAGCTTCTCCCATCTCACTTTCCACAAATGCCCAAGTAACAGCAATCTTGATGTCGTTTCTCCCTTTTCCTTTTATAGCGATAGTAACTGAGACGTAGAGGCAGTCAGGCGCTAGGGCTCCGGGCACAGCCGCAGTGTCAGATCGAGCACGGCCGGCAGTCTGACATGAGCAAGGTCCGAAACACCCCAACCTCAGGCTGCTTATCTGCCAAGTTCCAATTACCTACCTCACAGGGCTGCCGAAAAGGCTAACCAAGAAGGTAACTACGAAGGATCCCGTGCAAAGCATGGCACGTCCAGTGAAGACAATTACAAATATTCAGTATTTGTTAGCTGTGGTGGTTTTGATTAGTCACCTGGGTTGTCTGTTCCCAATTAGTCGGCACATCTGTCACTTGCCTGCCACAGACAGATGATGGATTCGATTTTGAGGGTTTTGCTAATTATTGGCGTTAAAAAAAGAAAAAGACGAATCAGTATAATCATCATTGCGATTTATGCCCTTTTACCGATCCTAACCTTCCTTTCTGTAATTCTATTAACGAAGTTATTTATTTTATTTTTTTAATTTTTTTTTCAACGTTTATTTATTTTTGGGACAGAGAGAGACAGAGCATGAACGGGGGAGG